>NW_020838051.1:933161-996810 GCF_003676395.1 Aethalodelphis obliquidens | reverse complement strand
GAGAACATTCATTGTATATTAGATGAAAATTGGATTATAAGAATATATGTACCGGGCTTCCCCGGTGGCGCAGTGGTTGAGAGTCCGCCTGCCAATGCAGGGGACACGGGTTTGTGCCCCAGTCCGGGAAGATCCCACATGCCGCGGAGCGGCTGGGCCCGTGAGCCATGGCCATTGAGCCTGCGCGTCCGGAGCCTGTGCTCCGCAACAGGAGAGGCCGCAACAGTGAGAGGCCTGCGTAAAAAAAAAAAAAAAAAAATATATATATATATATATATATATATATATATATGTACCATATGAGCCCAATTTTAGCAAGCAAAATATATGGATATATGTGCATGGAAAAAAGACTGGAAAGATCTACATGAAATTGTCAGCAGTGATTATATTTGGGCTATTGAATTATAGTTAAGTTTTTAAAAGTTATATAAGGAAAGGACCTTGGGGAAAATTTGCTGAATTCTAAAGAGGTGAAGATGTTTCAGGAATGGACCAAAAATGCCCGTGTCGTATATTTGCACAACACTTTGGTTAACAGAGGTAAATATACAGTTGGCGGGTTTGGGTGCTGGGATCTAGGTTAGGTCACCTGAGTGGCATGATCTGTTCTCTACACCATGCAGTAATAAAGGGTAAAAGATGAACCTTAGGGAGTCAAATGGTAGGTATTGTGAAAGAAAGAGATAGGGCCTAATTAATAAAAAATATTGTTTATATTTGTTTGTTCAACCAATATTTAAACTCCTACTATGTGCCTAGTACTGTACTGGATGCTGGAAGGGTTATAAAGAAAATAAAAGACATGGTGGTTTTCAGTCTGATTAGGGAAGCAAACATGGGCATGTGTTTGCTCATATCAGTCTCTTAGCTCCCTGGCTTATATCTCATGACACTCATCTCTGTTATGAGGACTTATTTGATGTATGTTTCCCACTCAGACTGTAATTTCCATGAGGATAGGAATACATGTGTGTTTCATTTTCCTTGGTATCCCTGGGCCCTGACTCTCTTGATGTAGGCAGACAGTAAACATTAGTTGAATGAATGAATGGGCAACAATGTGAGAGTTTGAGAAGGAGAATAATGCAGGCTAACACAGATGGAGAAGGCCTGGTGGGAAAGATGGAACCTGCGCCATGTCTGAAAAAATGGCGGATGTGATTAGGAAGGAGGGATTTTTAGGGATGGAAGGGAAAGAATAGGAAGAAACTGCTTTGTAGACCCAGATGGAAGAATGAAGAGTCCAGATGAGCTTTGAATTTTGGGTAATGGGGAGGGAAAACATGGTTACAAGAGATTTACTAAAGGAAAGGGCAAGTAGGACTTAGAAAAAAAAGTTAGAGTGACTGAAGAAGATATATTACAGGTTTTCTTAAAAAGGGCAAATGAAGAAATAGTCAATATTGTAAGTGACTAATTTCTTCAGGAAAGATTACTGTATGAATTAGATTATTTGAAGAGTGTGATGTAATTTTAAAAGCATATATAGTTAGTGCTTCTTTAAAGTTCTAAGAATATTTGAAGGTATCAGATGTTCATCGTTCTCTTTTAAACTGTTGATCATAAAGAGTAAATCAACTGTATCATTAATAATAATGTTTTCTAATTTCTGGGCATTGTCAGGAAAGAAGTAATATATTAACTTGTTGTATCTCCTCAATAATCCTATTGTTATTCTCATTTTACATTTGAGGAAACTGAGACACAAAAACATTTGAATAATGTGCCCATAGTTATACGGCTAGTAAGGGGGAGACCTGGGATTTGAATCTGGCTTCAGAATCTGCAAGTTTAATCGCTGAATTATGCCTATTTATAGTGTGTCTATATGATCAATGGATAGTAGCAGAAACTGTAATTTTTAATATAAAACATATTTAAATTATGTATGTGAATTTGCAAAGGTAAGACCAGGACAGTCAAGGAGTGGATAAATCTACTGATGGGTTAGTATTTAAAATGGTGATGGAGATTTTTTGTGAACATGTTCATTCTTGCATATTTGCTTAGAGAAGCAATGTCTAATAGAAATATAATGCAAACCACATATGTAATTTTAACCTAATAGATTAAAAAAGCAAAAAGGAACAGGTAAAATTATTTTGATAATGTATTTTATTTAATGAAGTACATCCAATATGTTATCATTTTAACATGTAGTCAGTATACAAACTATTAGAGTTTATTATTTTTTAATTAGTTTTTCATACTAAGTCTTCAAAGCCCAATATGTATTTTACACTTACGGCACATCTCAATTTGGATTTGCCTCATGTCATGTGTTCAAAGCCAAAGGTAGCTGGTGGCTGCCCTGTTGGTCAGTGTTGGTTTAACAGACCAAATGTCTTAGGAGCGACTCTCTTATTTTTTGCTTCCATGCATTATTCTGAGATTATTCTGAGTTTCTTTGCTTCCTTTTTTTTTTCTTCCCATGGACATCAAACAGCGTCATTTAGTTTGCCTAAAAGATTTGATGGGCTTATTTCAATGTGTTATGAAACCTGTTGTGTTAATAGCAGAGCCCAGGAATTCTGGTCTTCTTGCTGCTTTTGAAACTGTATAGATTTTGATTTTTCTGTATGGTGAGTCTGATCTTGTTTTTGATGGATCACTTTAATTACTCAGTACTCTATTTATTTCGTTTCAGAACCCCTGCTTTCTTTCTTGCTAAGGGAGCCAGTGTGGGCTAATGAACCAAATTTACTGGTCTCTTTCTTTTCTTCCACTTGGAAATGTAGTTCTACTTTCAGAGGAATGTCAGCAGTATCCATGTCTCTTCTGATAGGTTCTCAGGGTCTACGTAATTAACTTCTTTCCACTAAGCCTGAGGGATCCATGTCTCTGGAGCAATTATTTTCTCCAGAGCTGTTATACTTCTGTGGTGTCTATTTGCCAGAAGTTAGATTGAAGTACACTTAGTGACTTCAAACTGAAATGAGGGCAATGGCGAGCAGTAGTGATAGAAACAGATTACTGAAATAAAGTCTGGAAATCCATGAACATTGTATTTGTGTTGTATAATTCTATTAGCCATCAACTCCACAGGAGGTGCAGATTTATTTTATATATATGCATTTAAAATATGTATTATATAAATATATTTATAAGTATATGCATACAGAAAGTATGCATAAAGAAAACCTAAGAGTCATATTCCTTCACTTGAATTTTAGGAAGTTTTTGGCAATTGGAAGCATTTCAGGAGGTAAACCAGGTTAAATTAACTTAATGAGAATCTAAGCAAATGTGGAAAGAATGTTATTTGTAAAACTAGTTTAATAAGACTTTTTTGACTCATAGTTGTTGCAATGAGTGGCAGGGACTTGGGAAGAGATTTTAGCCATGTCTTGGTCAGTTAGACAGGCTGCAACTTTGCTTTGTCTGTTAACTACTGTAACAATTAAATAGACTGTTATCTCAAGAGAGTTAAAAATGTATGGCTCTCAGACTAAGTGGCTATGAATAACCAAAACCATTTTTTGTGTGTGTGCATATCCTAACCCTCATTCATTGAGCTTATACAGAATTTCGGGGTTAATCTTGCTACCCACTGGATGTCACTGTTGCTGCACCAAAAATGTCAAATATTCAAGCATTTTTTTCAGTCCCCCAAAAGGCACATAAGGAAGTGTCAGTCCGGGATATCAGTGATAATGCTGTGAGATGGGGCAGAGAAGACCAATAGCTAGGTTTTTAGGTTGATAATTAAAACGTTAGTCTGTATCAGTCTTTATTTTCACCATAATGACAGTCGATAGAACACTTTCATGTTGAGATTAGAGACTTTTGTGGAGTGACCCAAAGCTGTCTTTGATATCACGGTGGTGTTTTCATCATTTTGAAGCAGGGCAGATGTTTTTGCATCTGTTCCTTCCTGTCCCAGTGAGGGTTGAGGAGTCTTGCTTGATTGTGTCCCCTTAGATAAGGAATATGGAAATTATATTTTTAACCTTGGTGTGACTGGACTGCCAAGTAACAAGTAGGAGAAAACATCTTTCTTTTGATAGTTTGTGAAAGCTTTCCACTCCAGTGGTATAGAATTCATCCATATTAGAGCTGTCAAATCTTCTCAGGAATTAAGAATGCATTTTTTTGGTTATTTTCATTTTTATCATTTGTTTACCTCTGGTCAGTTGAAATGCTGTCATTTAGAAGTGTATAAAAGACATGACAAAGCATTGGATTCACAAAAAATTTTGGTCCATGAAGTTTATTTACTGTTTCCAAAGAATTCAAAGAGTTATGTGGAGTTTACATTAGAAGATGTGGATTTAAAATGTTAGAATTAGAAATGAATATATTTAATTTTGTATCATAAGATGATCTCACCTGCCTAGTGTTGACTTTATTTTGCTTTCTTACAATGCTATATTTAAGTGATTCAGGGATAATAGTACACTTACTGCTAAACTCCTTGAGATCATGTTGATGTTTTCTTATTCCTTTCAGCATCTCCAGTGCTCAGCCTGGTGCCAGTCAGGTAGTAGGTATTCATTAATGTTGGTTGGATTGGATTTGACAACATGCTAAGTGAGGGGCAATTAAGATAGAATAGGCGTGGGCTTCCCCGGTGGCGCAGTGGTTAAGAATCCGCCTGCCAATGCAGGGGACACGGGTTCCAGCCCTGCTCCAGGAAGATCCCACATGCCGCGGAGCACCTAACCCCGTGCACCACAACTACTGAGCCTGTGCACCACAACTACTGAAGCCTGTGTGCCTAGAGCCCGTGCTCCGCAACTAAAGAAGCCACCGCAATTAGAAGCCCTCGCACCACAACAAAGAGTAGCACCTGCTCGCCGCAACTAGAGAAAGCCTGCGTGCAGCAACAAGATAATAAATATTTATCACCAAATCTCTCTTTCCTAGCAACCACACATGGAGGAGGAAATGAGTGTCTAATTTTTTTGAGACCCAACGCGGCCAAAAATAAATAAATAAATAAATAAATTTTTAAAAGATCATTTAAAAAAAAAGATGGAATGGTAGATGTCTCTTGTAGCTTTAGGGAGCTTATGATCTAGATGAGGAGCAGGTATACTGACAACAAACAGTAGAAGAACCCTTTTAGAGCAGTACCATTCATAAGAGCAATATTTTCTTTTTTAGCTTGAGGGACTTATCCAGTCACAGGGTGTTATAATTTAGAGAAACAACATGTTGAGAGGCAACTCTGCATGAAAACATCAAATACATCTATTTTAAAAATATGAAATATTATATACATATAAAATATTTTAAAATGTTGTCTTTGTTTACGTGGGCTTCTTAATTTATTGTCTTTGCTTGACTCTTTGAAGTTCCAAGGGGAGAGACGAATCATTTATGGTCTTACTACTCAAAGGGAGCTCTGCACACAGCAGCATTGGCGTCTCTCAAGGGCTTGCAATCTCGGGTCCCATCTCAGACCTGCTGAATCAGAATCTGCATTTTAACAAGATTCCTAGGCAGCTCATGTGCTCATTAAAGTTCAAGAAGCACGTATTTAGAGGATCTATTATGTTAACAATAGGTTAAGGAAATGTGGAGGCCTTTTTCTAAAAGAGAACAGGGGTTTATTGTCAGAACAATAAGTACTAACAGTGCCGTTTACTAGAGAAGAATTAATGAAGGGAAACAGAAGAAATGTCAGTGAAGTTTTTCTGAAGCAGTTTGGGAAAGGCTCACCAGCAGACTGAGGGAACCATTCTAAATTGACCAAGAAATGGAAAAAGTGAAAAACTCCGGACTGATCCTTGCCCTTCTCCAGCTGTTTAATTTCCATAGGGAGACTGCTCCGTTGTTTCTCCAAGGTCAAATGAGCCTTGGTAATTTTTCCTTTTTTTCACCCTCAACCCTGGGGCAACAATAGTTAGAATTTTGCTTCATTGCCAGACACGTATTTGGGAAAAGAGGTTGCTCACTTTGTATGATAATATTTTACAACTTAACTCGCCTCCTCCCACAGATTACTTACATAATGAGAGGACCAAGGATCTCTGGATTCTGCAGAACCTTCCTTTGACAAGATGCCTGTGAATGGTGTTGCACAGATGGGCTGGGATGAGCTTAATTCATTATTGCACGCACACTATAGCTTTGTTTATTATTAATGACACTGCAGACATTTTCCTTAGCTTTGGAGCTGAATAAAGCAATAACCCCACCATAAGGGAGACAGGAATTGGAACATAATAAATATTTATCACCAAATCTCTCTTTCCTAGCAACCACAAATGGAGGAGGAAATGAGTGTCTAAATTTTTTGAGAGCCAGTGCCAGGAAAACAAAAGCTTTAGAAAAAATTTCATTAATCAAGCAGATTGATTGCTGTGGGTTCTAGAAATCTCAATACGGTTTTTTAATAGAAGGAGATGCAGTGACTGAGCACAGTTGAGACACTCTTTGAGACCCACAACCTTGGCCAGATGCCACTTGCAAAAATGACTGTCGTCTATCAGGAGTACTAAATAATACAATCTGGTGGCTCTGTTCACAGAACAGTATTATTTTGTTTGTTTTCCAGGGCTGAATACACAGTATAGCAACAAAGCCATAAAGCTGCGTTGTCTCACACAGCAGTTGAGTTCATTTCAAGGAATTTATTAATTCATTGGAATTGTGTTTTAAAGATTATATATAAATAGAGGTGTGTTATGCACATTTTTTTTTTCTTTTCCTCGTATGGAATAGTGCTCTTAAAGGAGTCTGAGGTCTTTCAACTCTGTCAGAAGAACAGCTCAGCTTCTCTAGGACCAGGAACCACTTTCTTTTCAATTCATGCATTCCATTGCCATTGTTTAATGCTAAAGAAGAAAAGACAGAACTACTATGGGTTTCCAGTCCTGTCACTGTAACTGATAACCCATGTGACTTTGAACAAGTTGTTCTGCCCCTTGGAGCCTCAGGTTCTTCGTTTGATACATGATGGGGCTCCCTGAGGCCCCGTCTGGTGTTAGAATTCTGACTCTACACCTCCATTGCTAGCCTTGGTTTTCTTATCTGAACCCCTGTGTTTGACCACCCATATAACTTTGGCATCATTACTCCCAAATGTATTTTTATTTGTAATCTTACTCCACTCTATCTTCTTTTTTCTTCACCTGAGCTGTATTTTATCTTTGTTTTATATTATTTGATGTTCATCGGTAATCCATGAAATAGCTATCATTTGGCATCTGTCTCAGTGGATATGTAATAACTTTAATTAAGGCAAGTAGCACAACCGCTACTGATATCCCACTGAATTGTCTTTGTGACCGTGTTTGTTGAGTGATGTTTGTACCTGCTTCGTCCTTTGGGGCTAGGTCCTCACGGAATGAGGAAAAAATCTTAAGGAAATACTCTTGTAGCTTCCTCCACAAAGGAGAAAAGACAAAGGGGATGACTGATAGAGATAGGTTAGAAACAAACCCATTAGTTCTAACCATATCTTGTTCAGCATTTGTGGTCTAATGTCTTTCCTACGTATTACATGTAGAAATGTCTATTAAAGGGAATATTTGTCTCTGCACCAAAGACAAAAGTACATACTGCCTAATTTTGTGTACCAAATTAGTAGTCCTCAGTGCACTGGATTAAATAATCATTGGGCCAGATTTCATGGGGTGAATGAACTTACTGTCTGCACAGCAGATAATGCATTTGCAATCCTACCTTTGTTCCTGACCATTATGATGCTATTTAATGCCCTGGAGATACAGTTCACTAAATGGTACACTAGTAGACTGAACAAGTTAATGTACCTCTCAAAATGTCTACCTTATGCCCAGGAAGCAACTCATTCCCTATATTTTCACTTTCAGCCTATTATAGAAATGTCAGTATGACCATCACTATCAACATTTCACTCTTACAGCTTCTCTTCAACCTCGTTGTACTATTAAGATATGACTTCTTCAGCCAAAAAAGAGGACTCATTTGTGGAAATAAGGTATATCTATCCCTATAGGTTGGTGTGAATTGAGCTAGATTTCTAATGTTTAAAAAGGTGCATATTTAAATATCTAAACTATTCTTGAATTTAGTACCGTGAAAGAGTACTTAATGATATTATCAGTAATGGTCATTGGACCAAAACACACATCTTTAATAGTGCATTTTCACGGGGAGTAAATTTAAATGAATTTATTCTCCACATTCACTCAAATATCTATGCAATTCTGGGCCAGTATTCTGTGCAGCTCTTGCATTTTCAAGATTCATTTTCTAATCAGTGAAATCATTTACCTCTCTCAGATGCTAGACCAGGAGTAATGGAGCTGAGAGAGTCGTTAACTATGACACACTGCCTTTTTGCTCATCTTTCTGGGAAAGGCAGGAAAAGGAACACCTTAGCAGCACTTTCCTTCACCCAAAGTGGTAACCGACACTAATCAACATTCAGTTCTGCCCCCAAATTCAACAACTCAATTGTCTACAGTGTCACAGTGCTGCCTGTCACATGGGCTCTTAATCATGAAGTCTTCTTAAAAGAATGGCCAGTAGCTTTGGTGTATCCCAGGTGTGATCTGGTGCACTGTTCAGGACCATTTCATTTCTTCAGAAGAAATGATAACGATGGGCAAAGTGGTGGCGTCTCTCTTTAAAATTCCCATTATCTAGTGTGACTCAGAGCCTTACGAAATGCCAGACAGTATACTCTCCTTTTACAATGATAAAATCAATGTTTGGAAAGATTTGCATTTTCATCAAGGAAAGGAACATGGCAGACTTAGCCTTCTAGCAATTTATCGTAAGCAGCAGCGTTGGCAGAAATGATTTAAGGAATTGAAAAATCACTGACCCTCCAAAATGCCTTAGGAGAGCAGTATTAGAAAGCCAGATGAGGTGGTAATCTCATTAATTTATATTTGTCTAGCATTTGGGGGAATGCAGTATAGAAGCCAGATTTGTATGCATCTTTCTTTTGAGTCATTTGCACATTGGTGAAATGTATAAATTGGGAAGGGCAGGACCATGAAATTGACAGTGTCTGTCTAAGTCTATCTGAGGTAAGTTCAATCTTGTCACATCTTTCCCATTAAACCTGACTGTTCCCAAATGTCTTTCACCAGTTTTTAGTGGTAACCAAGGAAACACAGTAAATGGGACCCATCTCTCCAGGGAGTGGCTCACTAGAAATTCTACTTCTGTTAGAATTTCTCTCTTTTCATCATTTCTTATGGTTAGATTAAAAGTTTACTTTTGATTTTCACCTTGTGGAGGGCTTAGAGATTGTTTTAGTATACTTTTGATTTTGCCGACGTATTCTTTCCCCAGTTTTCTCATTTTCTGACACTTTGGAAAGTTCAAGCAACTGTTTACTATTCATCCTAATAGAAGGAAACAGAGATATAAATAATAGAAAACTACAAATAACCCACAGATTATTACAGTTTGGTTTTGAATGAAAAATTACAGCATTTTCATTTAAAATGTTTTAAATAAGAGGTCTGGACATCCACCACATACTTGGCAGTATCGTTTTTCCTCCATTCTAGGTTAGGTCTCCCTTTTTGGATTTTGATGGCACTCTGTACTCTCCATTCATAATTCTTACTTGTGTTGTGTTTTTAATCTATTGATTACTGTCTGCCTCTCCCTCATGAGGGCAGGAACAGAGTCTGTTTCTGCTCATTGTTGTGTCCCCTGGGGTCTGGAGCAGCGCCTGGTACTTAGTGAACTATCAACCTTTTTATGAATGAATGGAATGGATACTGTATAGTCATCATGTTTCATAACAATCTTGTTACAAAATAACAAGGTAACACACACTTCTTCTGAAATAGTGGGGTAGAAAGTAACATGTCTTCCTCTGATTAGAAAATGATTGAAGACATTTTGGAAAATATAAAAGAAAAATATGCAGGGAAGTAGAAATTACCCATAGTCTTACTCTCCAGAGATAATTGCTGCTAACAGTTTGATGTGTATGCCTGTAGTAACTTTTCCTTGACTGTATTCACCTATATATAAACATATTTCCTTTGTCCCACCTATATGAAAATTACTATTGGTAAACTGCTTTTCACTCTAATGGTATATTTTCTTTCCCCATATTTAATTATTATTCTATCATATCATTTTATTGGTTGTAAAAAGTTTCTGTAAATGGATTTGCTGTTTTATATTTTATGAATCTCTCCATAGTGGAATGTGTGCCCCAGAGAGGGAACATTTGTGGAGCAAAAATTTAGTTTCTATTTCTATTTGTTTTTATATAAAAATAAGAAAGAATTTAGGCTTTCTTATTATGTAATAAACAAGCTGATATAGATGCATCTATTCATTTCATATATGAGATGATTATGGGTTCTCTTTGGTCAAAGGGAATTCAGGAGGCTTGATGGCGACTCACTCACGTATTTCAGTCTTTTGTGTATTTCAGTTGATTTGTGCCCTGATTAGTGGATTTATGGTATATGTTAAGTATATTATGTATTAATTGATCTATTGGTCTCCAAATGGATCAAATGGATTAAAAGGAATTCTGCCAAGAAACTGAGGATTAAGAGAGTACTCAGAATGCAAGTACAAGCAAACCATCAGAAAATGGCAGAGCTGACTCTTCTATTCCTTGTGTGAATTCTTCCTTAGCCTCACTGTCGGGTATGAGCAGTGATGCCTAGTCATATCTGACAGTAGAAGGCTTACTTGTATTTATTCACCCACAGGCATGCACACAGTCTGTATCTTCAATATAAAGTTGATATTTTAACACTATGCGAGAAAGTAATTGCTTTTCAAAACAAACTTGTGTAATGGAGAGTGCATTTTGGAAATAGATGTTTGGGAATGTTTCCTTCCTTTTGAGATTTTTGTCATTGAAAACCAGTGTCACATATAAGTATCACTCACACACGCACGCATGCACATGTTGGGAACAGAAGTTTCTAATACCTTTAAATTTTGTCAAAAAAGAATCTTGGTGGGAGTTGAGACAGTTTGTCAAAGATATAAAAATTTGGCACATTCTGATTAGTTTGTAAGAATAATGGATTAGTGTTAAGGAGGGTGGAGATTAACTGCCCTACCTGCCCCCGAACCCATTGTGTATAATTGGTTACTGGGAACCAAAAGCAAGTATCATGATTTGGTTAGCATGGGCAATGATGCATTTCTTTCATTTGTAAGTACATATTTTTGTGATATGTCTTCTTTAGTCATGGCAGTCATTAAGCTGAACTTAGAATTAGAACTTAAAATTGCTACATTAGAGGGTGTTAAACTAAGATTTAAGAAGATGAAGCATATTCAATCACATCATTTTTCTTAGAACTGTTACAGCATAATACTTTTGGAGAGAAACAGGATTTTGGTACCATTAAGAAATGACATAAAATTACTTTAAGATGTTGTTTTTATAATGTATATCTCTTGAGAAAATAACTTCTATTTTTGGGAAAGTCATGATGTGTGTGACATTTTTCAGTTGTATATTTATATTATTTATAAATAAAATACATATAATATATTGAAGATGCTATGTATTTGATGAGTCTGTGAGAAATATTTAGGTTCACTTCCATACACAAAATGGAAATTAGGGTAGGAAATAAATGGGGTAAAGACTGCCAAAGAAATGACAATTTATAACTATATGCAGGAACTAGTCACATCAGTTCTGCTAAGAAAATGTCCAGCTAGGCAACTCTGAGCTTTCACAACTCATAGCAGAACACGTATCTGTTTGGGCATTGAGACCAAAGCCCCGATACACCTTGGATCTTATCATCTTAAGACTTAGTCAACTCAAAGATCTTTTTTTTTTTTTTGCATCTTTATTGGAGTATAATTGCTTTACAATGGTGTGTTAGTTTCTGCTTTATAACAAAGTGAATCAGTTATACATATACATATGTTCCCATATCTCTTCCCTCTTGCGTCTCCCTCCCTCCCACCCTCCCTATCCCACCCCTCTAGGTGGTCACAAAGCACCGAGCTTATCTCCCTGTGCGATGGGGCTGCTTCCCACTAGCTAGCTATTTTACATTTGGTAGTGTCATTATGTCAATGCCACTCTCTCCCTTCGTCCCAGCTTCCCCTTCCCCCTCCCTGTGTCCTCAAGGCCATTCTCTACGTCTGTGTCGTTATTCCTGTCCTGCCCCTAGGTTCATCAGAACCATTTTTTTTAATTTAGATTCCATATATCTGTGTTAGCATACGGTATTTGTTTTTCTCTTTCTGACTTACTTCACTCTGTATGACACACTCTAGGTCCACCTCACTACAAATAACTCAATTTCATTTCTTTTTATGGCTGCAACTCAAAGATCTTGATTTTGATCCCTGAGACATCACCTCTTCAACTGTAAATTTCTTCACTTTCCTCACATGTGTGGAAGATGCTCTTAACCTGGTCTTTTATTTTCTTCTATTTACACTTGTCTTCTTGTTCATCTCTACTCAGATGCTTCAAAACATCCATAAACACCTTAAACCTTCTAGCCTCTTTGACCCTACATGTCATGTCTTTTTCTAAGACTCATTCAGCCCCACTCCTGCTCTTAAACTAGAGAAATTATGGTAAGTGTATGTTTACATGAAGCTGCCATTCCAGAGTGGTGGTACTGTATTGCATTCCCACCAGCAGTATGTAAGTTGCAGTTGCCTTGCATGCTCATCAGCACTTGGTATTGTCAGTTTTTTTGCTCTAGCCATTCTCCACCCCCCAGCTTTACTGAGATAGAGCTAACATATAGCATTCTATACATTTAAGGTGTACAACGTGATGACTTGATATACATATATATTGTAAAATGATTACCAAAATAAGGTTAGTTGACACATCCATCACCTGACATAACTACAGTTTTTTTGTAGTAAGAATATTTAAGATCTACTAGCAACTTTCAAGTATATAATATAGTGTTGTTAACAATAGTCACCATACAATTTGTTCCAGATCCCTGGAACTTACTAATCTTTTAACTGTAAGTTTGTACCCTTCGACCAACATCTCCCCACTGTATTGATTTGACACATTTATATATTGCAATGTGACTACCACTGTAGCATTGGCTAATACCTCTGTCACATCACAAAATTATCAGTTCTTTTTTATGTGGGGACAATTAATATCTATTTTCTTAGCAACTTTGAAGTGTATAATACAATATTGTTGTCTATAATCACTGTGCTGTGAATTAGATCTCCAGGAGTTATTTATCTACTGGTTGCAAGTCTGTACCCTTTAACATCTGCCCATTTCCCCCACCCTCCAGGCCCTGGCAACCACCATTCTACTCTCTGCTTTTATGAGTTTGGCTTTTTTTAGATTCCACATATAAGTGAAATCATACAGTGTTTGTCTTTCTCTGACTTATTTCACTTAGTATAATGCCCTCAAGGTCCATCCATGTTGTCACACATGGCAGAATTTCCTTCTTTTTATGGCTGCATAATACTCCATTGTGTGTGTGTGTGTGTGTGTGTGTGTGTGTGTGTGTGTGTGTGTGTGTATGTATATCACATTTTCTTTATCCACTCGTCTGTCCGTGGTCACTTAGATTGTTTCTGTGTCTTGACTACTGTGAATAATGCTGTAGTGAACATTGGAGTGCAGCTATCTCTTCAGCTAGTGATTTCATTTCCTTCAGATATATACCCAGAAGTGGTATTGTTGGATCATGTGATAGTTCTATTTTTAGTTTTTTGAGGAACCCCCATACTGTTTTCCATAGTGGCTGCACCAATTTACATCCCCACCAACAGTGCACAAGGGTTCCCTTTTCTGCATATCCTCACCAACATTTGTTACACCATGTCTTTTTGACAATAGACATCCACATAGGTGTGAGGAAATATCTCACTGTGGTTTTGATTTGCATTCCCCTGATGATTAGTGATATCGAGCATCTTTTCATGTTCCTGTTGGCCATTTGTATATCTTTGGGAAAAAAATGTCTATTCAGGTCCTCTGCCCAGTTTTTAATGGATTATGTCTTCTGCTCCTGAGTTGCATGAGTTCCGTGTAAATTTTGGATATTAAACTCTTATCTGATACGTGGTTTGGAAATATCTTCTCCCATTCCATAGGTTGCCTCTTTTTTGTGTCAATTGTTTCTTTAGCTTTGCAGAAGCTTTTTAGTTTGATGTAATCCTACTTGTTTGTTTTTGCTTTTGTGGCTTGTACTTTGGTGTCATATCCAAAAAATCATTGCCAAGACCAATGTCAAGGAGCTTCTGGTTTTAACCATTATAATAGGTGTACAGTACTATCTGCTGGGTTTTGGTGGAGTGTTTTATATAAGTCGATGAGGTCAAGTTGATTGATAACGTTGTTCAAGTCCTTTAGATCCTAGCTGCTTTGGGTATGTCCCACACATACACAGCTGAGGGGTTTATACACAGACTTAAGGGATTCCCTTCTCCAGCTCTTTCCTTTCCAGGATTCTTCCCATACTCTGTGGACTTCAGATGCCCCTCTTTTCTGGTCATTTAGCCAGAAAGGCAGCATTTCTTCGGAAGTTTTAATTTCCTGTGCTGCTGCCATGCATTTCTGTGTGATTACAACTGCCTTTGGGACAACGTGGTGAGAAGAGAGAGCGAGAGAGAGAGAAAAACCAAGGATTTTTTTCACAGTATTTACACCACAGGCTTCTTTTAAAGTTCCTCTGTCTAGAAAGACAGACTTTCTCTTGGAGTTTCGCCTGTCTGTGATGCCAACGTGTAGTTCCATGAGCGAGATGCTTCACAGAGGAAGGCAAGGAGAGAAAAAAGAAAACTATGTAGGAATTCTCCTATACTCTTCCACTTGCAAGCACCCCCTTTCCTGGTCCTCTGGTCAGGAATATAGGGTTTCTCCCAGAGGTCTTGCTGCTTGGATACACTGCATAATTTTGTAATTGGTGTCAAAGCTGGGGGAGGTAAGAGGAAAAATATGTGGGAACTCACTATCACATGGATTGCTTTTTCAAATTTTGACTTCTCTCCCAAATTTCCTTGCTCTTGTTTACTTTGAAGAGTCCTCAGGAAGTTGCCTTTTGTATCCAGAGTATTTAGTTATAATCACTGTGTTACAAGTATTTAGTTATAATCATTGGGAGAGAGAGACTACAGTGGGCCTACTTCAACTTGGCTGGCACTGGAAGTCCTGATTTGAGTTTTGAAAAGATCAGTCTGCAGAGCAAGGTAAGTGAGGTTAGTGTGTAGATCACTGTAATAGTTTAGTTAACAGATGATGATAGTGTGAATTAGGAAGGAAGCAGCCGAAATGTTGAGAAGGGTGTGGTTTCAAGAGACGTGTTGGAGGCAAAATTAATTGGATTCAGTAATAATTTGGAAGCAGGGAATGAAGGGAAAATGCAAAAGATGATTCCTGTAATTCTGGTTTTAGAAAATAGATGGTGGTACCATTTGTTGAGGTAGGAAATGCCTGAAGAGGACCATGTTTGAGTGTCTGTCTGTGTGCAGAAGGAAGGGCACGGGAGGCTGTGAGTTTGAGTTTGGGCATTTAGAGTTTCAGGTGCATTTGAGACAACTAAGTGAAATGTCAAGTAGGCAGATGTGTGTATATATAGTTATGGAACCTGCTAGAGATATAAATTTATGAATTAGCTTCATAAAGATGATAATCAAAGTCATGGTTATGATTTTACGTAGAGAGTACTGGGAAGAAAAGAGGGCCCCGAATTATGTCTTGAAAAACTCAGACATTGAATGGCTCGGTAGAGGATAAAGTATGAAAATGAGACTTAGAAGGAATGAACGGAAATGTAAGATGAAAACAGGAGAAAGGAGTGTGTTGTGGAAGCTGAGGACGAGGAGTATTTGAAAGACTGATTGGATCACAGTGTCAAATGTTCTTGAGATTCAAAGAAGATGAAGTCTGAAAAATGTCCTTTTTGGGTTTAGCAACGTGGACGTCATTGGTGACTTTAATATGAGCCACATAGTGGAGTGGAGATGTGGTAACCAGGTTAGAATGAATTGGAGAATAGCTAGGAGGTGAAGAGGTGCAGATCATAAGTATAGACAACTCTTGGGAGAACTTTTGCTAAGAAGCAGAAGATGGAGATAGGTCACTATTTACTTGGAGAATATGACATAGAAGGAAATATTTTTTTAAATGGGAGAAACTTGAGCATGTTTAAAAACTTATGGATATGGTCTATTTGAGGAAGGAGCCTGAATATATAAGAGAAAGAAGAAATAATGAAAAAGTAGGTTTCTGCGGAGGGCCGGAGGAAAATGGGATCCAAAGCATCAAGGAATTGGCCTCAAATGTACTGTAAAGGGTCAGGTTGGGGAAAGCACTCAGGATGGACACAGATGTATGTAGGCTTCTGTGTTTGGTAGCAGAAAGTTGAGGGAGTTCTGTCTAGTGGCCTCTATTTCGTCTACAAAATAGTAGGTGGTATCATGTTGTGAGAGTTAAGGAGGTGATGAATGTCGGATTAGGGGACACTGTTAAGTTGGAGGAAGCAGGTGCTATACAGCGTAGGAGAACGAGCTGTCCAAGGAAGCATAGTGAGCCATGGCTCCTTGAACTCCAGGCTTCAGACACAGCGAACTTCTTTTAATGACAGCAACCTACTTGTACTCCTTCTCCTTTGAACTTTCATGTGTGTTGTTACCTTTGCCTGGAACACACCTCCAGCCAGGCAGGAGGCGTGTTCCTCTGATGATTCCTCTGATGATTCCTACTCATCCTTCGGGTCTCAATTTAGGTGCACTTTGTCTGAGAAGCCTCCTCTCCAGTTAGGTAGAAGTGAGCTGCCCTGGGTATGTGCTTCCACGGCCACCCTCATTTTGTTTACCACACAGTCCATGTTGTTGTAGTCGATTGTCTGACTGGCCATCTCTCCTTCTGAAAGGTCAGCTCTCTGAGGATCAGGGACCATATGGTTAGGGATGATGGTAACATGCTTAGCCCTAACCTATAGCACAGGGCTTGCCACATAATAGGCACTTAAGATATAGTTGCTGAATGATGGTAGTGAACTCACTGTGACAAGAAGACTGGTCACGTGGCTAGAAGGAGGGTGGGACTCTTAACAGCGGTCTGGATGAAAGGTGCAGTCTGAAAGAAGTGCTGTTTCACTAACTCAGATACTGGCCACTTTGCAGCTGAGGCATGAAGAAAAACATCAGACAGTTGTAAGACTAATTTTCCTCTCCTGGCAGGAAGTGCTGGGGGAACACTGACCCATGCTCTCCCAGCTGCCCTAATAACCTGATAGTGCTTAAAGGGGGATACTGTGGGTGCTAGGGATGGGGGCGCTGGCTGAAAGGAACACCGCCATTCCGTATGACGCTCTCATTTGCACTGGACCAAACGGGGTTGTGAGTGTTGGTGGCTGATTTCGACTCTGTTATTTAATGTTGCTCATTATTTCAGCAACCTGAGAATAACAGCTGGACTGTGTGGGATGAAAGCAACTTTCCACTGCAGGCAAACCGATCATGGCAGTTCTCTTGGTGAAAGATCACTTGTTAGTTTGCAAAAATGCACCCCCCTTTTTTGTCCTCGTTCTTAAAAAATGCCAAATCGCAAGATGTGCATGCGTGTCTATAAGATGAGGCAAGGACAAATGTAAGCCAGAGGAAATGCCTTACAGCTAGGCTGCCTCCTTCTCCCTCAGTGGCTGATGAACTACAGATGCCATTTAGGCACTGGATCTACAGTTACTTTTGTGTATACCCTGAAAACTCACTTATCTTTGGGGGATACCAGTTCACGGAGAAAACGAGTTAGTACTGATAAGTTCAGTTACTCCCCTAAAGTATCAATAGCTTAGTGGTAAAGAAGCCAAAACAACAGGCCCTTTTCTATATTGGAGATATTCTTAAGACATCTATAAAGGCATGCTACAAACAGCAAGAAAGTCATAGCTATAAATGTTACTCAGTGGGAAGGGTTGGGAATAGATGTCACTCTTCCCAGTCTCCAGTTTGAAACTGACTGGTGCTCTATCACCTCTCAGCATGAGGTTCTCTGCCTGGATTTTCCTTTCCCTTTGTTTTAATTATGACTCTTATTTTTCATGGCGGTGGGACCATTTTCCAGGTCTTTGTTACAGGATTTCTCTTTTGTCTTGTTTTGGGAGTGACTGTCTTCCTTAGAAGACCTAGCTTTGTGTTTCCTGAAGAGCATGTGCTACACCAGGGACTTTAGTGTTCCCTGGTCTGCTTTCACCCTCCTCAGTAGCACAGTAATGCAATCAGCTGAAGAATTCCCTAGGCGAGCAGCATTTTTAGGGTCTCTGCTTCAGTCTAAGCTGTTTAATAAGTGTGTTTTGGGGAACATGGCATTGATTATTGAAATCTTTACTTTGAAGGTATCTACCTCCAGCAGTAGCTCCTCAGTGAATTTAGAGTGTGGTGAGGACTTGTGTCTGGGGTCACCTTGTCACAGGAGGGCAAAGTATCTGAAAAAGAACTTGTCTTTGGAGAAGCCCTGACTTTGAGGACACATGGATCCTTGGGTCTTTCTCCATGGCTAGAAGAAATTGATTTGTAATAAGAAAGGACACTTAAGTGTTTCCATTAATTCCTTTCATATTTGAAAACAGAAAACAGGGAGAGCTGTGGTGAGTCGTACATATATCTGATATGCAGTTACACAGTACTCAACGTTTGAAAGAAATTCTTGATCCTAAAGAGCAGTTCGGTATAACAAGTTCTCACTTATAACCTATACATAAAGAGGAGGTGGTATGTCATAGTGGTTGAGAGGGGGGACTTTGGGGTTAGAGGGTCTAGGTTCTAGGTATTTGGACTTGGGTAAGTCACCTGGCCCTCTTAACTCTCTGTTTTCTCATCTGTAAAATGGAGAAAATAATAGTACTCAATACATAGGGTTGTTATAAGGATTAAATGAGAACATGCAGTTAAAGTTTGGCATACTGCCTGACAATAAGTGCTCAATGATTGTCTGTGTCATTTAACAGAACTCTTTGCTATTTTTTCCTCCAATTACCTTCCAAGGAAAGTAGATCCAGTTATATAAAGAGCTCTTTGTTCTGCTGCACCTCGGTAGTTTTTGGGTAAGCCAGTTTGGGATTAGAGATGGGGAGAACTGAATTCCTTTGCCCACCCCTTCCCTCTCACTATCTTCCTTTTTTATTTTATTGGTCTTTATAGCATTTATCACTACCTATTGAATTGTTGGTTGAATTGTATCCCCTGGAAGGATATATTGAAATCTGTGTTAGTTTGCTAGGGCTACCGTAACAAATGCCTCTGACTGGATGGTTTAAACAACATAAATTTATTTCTTCACAGTTCTGGAGGATAGAAGTCAAAGATCAAGGTGTTGGCAGGGTTGGTTTCTTTTGATGACTCTCTCCTTGGCTTGTAGATGGCCATCGTCTCCCTCTTTCTTCACATGGTCTTCCCTCTGCATGTGTCTGGGTCCTCATCTCCTCTTCTTATGAGGACAACAGTCCTACTGGATCAGGGTCCACCCCAGTGACCTCATTTAACCTTAATTACCTCTTTAAAGGTCCTATATCCAAATATAGTCACATTTTGAGGTACTGGGGGTTAGGACTTCAATATATGAATTTTTGGGGGGGACACAATTCACCCCATAACAAAGTCCTCACCTCTGGTACTTATGAATATGACCTTATTTGGAAATAAGACCTTTGCAGACATAATCAAATTAAGATGAGGTTGTACTGGATTAGGAGAGGCCCTAAATCCAATGACTGGTGTCCTTATTAAGAGAGAGTGATACAGAGACACAGAGGAGACACACAGGGAAAGAAGGCCTTGTGAAGATGGAGTGCCACAATGCAAAGAATGCCAAGGATTGCTGGCCACTACCGAAAGATAGAAGAAGCAAGGGAGGATTCTTCCTTAGAGCCTTTAGAGGAAACACGGCCTTGCTGACATCTTAATTTCAGACGTCTAGCCTCCAGAACAGTGAGAGAATAAATTTCTGTTGTTTTAAGCTACCCAGTTTGTGCCAGTTTGTTCCGGCAGCCCTGGACAACTAATATATCATCTGACATTATCTATTTGTTAATTGTCTTCTGTATCCTCCACTAGAATGTAAGTTCCATGAGGGCAGGGACTTGCCTGTCTGAGTCACTGTTGTTTTGCCAGCATAGTGGTTACTTACTGAATGAATGAATGAATGAATGAGTGCAATTTTGAAGGGTAGGGATGAGGAACAGAGATGGGAGAAGGAAAAAGGGGAGGAAGGCATTGAAAAGGCATATGATAAGTTTCAAATATCCTAATATATTACTGAGTGGACTTCTGGTGGAGCTGGTAAAGGGGTTGAATCCTGTCCAGTTTGATGTGGCAAGAAATGAGACAAAATATGGAAATTGGGCCAGAAGGGCACTGCGAGCTTAAACTCCTAATGAATAGAAATTGAGGGGATTGCACTGGCCTTTCATGGGTCATGGAAATAGCAGGGCCCAAGCTAATTACACCCAGATGCCCAAGGAGCAAGGGGGCCAAATGACATCTGGTTTATAGTTCAGATATGTAGTTTCCTAGATTCATCCTCCACGTCCCCTGCATTTTCCCATGGCATTTATCTTTTTATCCATTTCTTCTGAGTTTGAGGAAAATTTATCAAACTCATTCTAATTCTCTAGTTTAGTTTTCTGCAATAGGCTGTCTAGCTCCAGTATATTTTTTATCTGAAAGCAGTCTTTCCTGACCTTAGGGTGGTTCTGTTTTTAGAAATAAAATGTCATTTCAAATTTTATTCTAAATCCAAATGACAGATTTTTATATTGTTCTACTTTACTTTTAAAAAGAAGTCCCTTAAAACTTTTTTGTTCTGAATCCTTAGAGGGTCTTTATAAGTTGAATTTCTGGCTCGCTCGCTCTCTCCATTCAGTAAGTGTTTTCTATTTGTTCTTCCTGATATTTATGCTTAACCATTCCTGGGATTGACATGTCAGAGACTGTTCGGGTCCCAGTTTAAATAGTTTAATCCAAGATACAAGGAAAAGATTGTGTTTTGTATTGTTTTACTTCGATAAATAGTGGTTTCACTTGACTGAAAGGAATAGAAAGAGTGTTTTATAAAGGAGACAGACATGGGGCAGGGAAGTGAACTGCTGGGCTAAGTATTTTCTCCTTCATGTTTGTTGTAACGAATGGTGAGTCCTGCCCCACTTCTTCCAAAACCACGCTTGTCCTTGTTAACAGTCTTCGAGGGCAGTGCCTTTGCTTTTCTTAGCCCCTTTGTTTCACCAAGTTGAGCCTAGCTGGCAGTGATGTCCACTGGTCTCTCTCTGCCCCATAAATAAGTACTTGTATACTTCTCGAAATGTTTGCGTTTTTTCTTTCCCATTTGGCCCACTGCCTACCTGTTCCTATTTAGAGCTTCTGTGAAATGCTATCCATTATTCCCCAGGGGTTAGCCCTCTGGTAAATCCTTTACTTAATCCAGTCCCATCTACACAATATGCTACCCTTCCATGTCTCCTAGGGTTGCTATAGATTTTCCCATTTTATATATTTCTTTGCTTATTATCATGGGAATTTGGGGGAGAAGGAAGTTAATTGCATGGGGTCGAGTCAAAATTGGGAAAATGATTTGGCAACTGGAGATTTGACAGAGAAGATGGGTCTTAGAGGGTGCAAGGGGCACACGTGATTTTGGGTTAGAAAGTTCTGGGTTTTAACCCCAGCTTGCATTCTTCCTGGCTATGTTACCTTGGCTATTTGATCTCTCAGGGTCAATCTCTCTTTCTTACATTTCCATGATCTTCAGGAATGGGAAGCATTTGTACGGTGAAAAGGAGGAGGCAGTGCTTAGGATGTTGAAAGCAAGAACAGAGGCACAAACGTTGGAATGAGGGCAATCCGTAGGGATAAAAACGAACTGGGGTATTGTAAGTGTTGTGGTTGCCTATCCTACAGTCATTCCCTCTTCTTCCTGGCTGGAAGAGTGCAGTTTTTTTCTACCCTCCCCTATACAGCCATGGTGGTCCCTCTCCTCCTGCCAAGTTTGGGCATGGACACATGATACAGTAGCCAGGGGGTCATGAGGGGACATTGTGGGGACTTCTGAGAAAGCTCTTCTTCTTCTTTTTTTTAATATTTATTTATTTGGTTGTGCTGGATCTTAGTTGTGGCAGGCAGGCTCCTTACTGCAGCACATGGGCTCCTTAGTTGTGGCTCGCTGGCTCCTTAGTTGCAGCATGTGAACTCCCAGTTGCGGCATGTATGTGGGATCTAGTTCCCCAACCAGGGATCGAACCCAGGGCCCCTGCATTGGGAGCCTGGAGTCCTATCCACTACACCACCAAGGGAGTCCCTGGAAAAGCTCTTCTTATTGTTGAAAAGAGAACAAGAGGCAGAAATGCCTTCTCTTCTTGCATTGGACATTGTTGCATGTGATGCCGTGAGCACAGGGGTGTGATCCTGAGGATGGCTCCTTGCTGAGGGTGGGCTGATGGGCCTGGAATGTTAGAGAGGAGAGGAAGAAACCAGGGTACTTGATGATGTTGTGAAGACACTGAATTAGTCAATCCTATGATTTCTGTCACTTCAGACTTGTTTAATTAATAGAGCCAATGGAACTGGGTAGATTTCCTTTTTTTAAAATTTACAACCCAGGGACTTCTGTGGTGGTCCAGTGGCCAAGTCTCTGCATTCCCAATGCAGGGGGCCCGAGTTCGATCCCTGGTCAGGGAACTAGATCCCACATGCCGCGACTAAGAGTTCGCATGTCGCAACTAAAGATCCCGTGTGCTGCAACTAAAGATTCTGCATGCCACAACTAAAAGATCCTGCACGCCACAACGAAGATCCCACGTGCCGCAACTAAGACCTAGCGCAACCAAAAAAAAAAAAAAAAAAAAAATGCAACCCAAAGCATACAAAATGATCCAAGAGAGACAAGTGTATATTTTGGCTGGATTGGGAAATAAATGTGGTTCGGTTAGAAGGAGGAATGCTGTTAAGAGCTTTGAAAACCAAATAGAAGAGTTGAAGTTTGGTGTGGTAGATCACAGGGAGCTACAGAAAACTTTTGAACAAACAGATCTTGATGAATGTACCATTTCAGAGAAGAATCATTTGAGACTACGATGGCTGAAATAAGGAATGGAAGAGTCTGAATTTAAGAAGATGAGCTAAAAAATTTGGCAGTGGTCCAAGTATGAAATAATAGGCACTGGACCAGAGTCTTGTATTAGGGGAAATCACTGTGTACTTTTGGTGTAATTTTTCCTTTTCTTCTCGTTTCCTGTAACGCTTGGTGGAGAAGAGCTTCCTGTTAGTGAAGCAGGACGTATATCATTTGGGCAGTCTTCCATATGAAAGATGCTATCAAAGAGTAGGTTGCTGGCTTATCAAGAAGAGAAACGAATGCCCAGGACGTGGGAGATGGAGGATCAAAGAATGAGACACCAACAGCACCATCCCTGTCTGCACTCTCCCTAGCCTCTGTGGGCTACAACTTACTGCAATGGCAAAACCAAAGGGGCAGGAGAAATTGCTGCTCCCCGATGCCAGTTGGGGGCCTCCAGCAGTATGTGGCATCTGCTTCTTAGCTGGAGAAGCCTCTCAGGTGGGAAAATCTATACTGCTATAGACTTTGGACACCTCCACGTGTACTTACCTGTGTGATATTCCTTTATGAAGAAAACTTCTATTTAATTCTTAGCTCAATAAGAAAACCTGTAAGATAGAGTCATATATTCAGGTCTTGGGTAAAGCTAAGCTGATATTTGAACATTTGGATTTAAGATAAATTAAAATAGTGTTTCCATTATAAAAATACTCACCAACAGCTTAATTTAAATAGTAACTTTTTCTGGTGTAAAATATAATTAACTTTTCAGTTGACTTTACTAGCAACATGTCTGTTTTGTAAAGTAAACTCCAACTGCAAAGAAAGTTATTTTCATGCTTGTGAAAGACGCATTGTTCTAAATAATGATTACAGTGGAGAAATTAGAAGACACACACGGCTTTTACCCAGCAGGGAGTGTATTTTGAGACTCAGTAAATTTAAGTGAATCTGATTTTTAAAAAATAGCACAGTTTCTTCTTTATACATAATTGTATCAGTTAGGGATTGCATTTGGCAGAAAAATCCCAGAGAGGCTGACAAATCAGTGTTTTAAAAAACTACTGGGATTATTTGTCTAATGCTTCAAAAGTCTGGGAGAAAGCAGCTTGAGGACACCATCAAAGAATAAAATTCTTCTTCTCTCCCTGCTGTACCATCATAACCAATGGCTGTTTCACTTTGAGCACTGAGGGAGATCCAGACGAGAGGAAGAAGGGAGAGGGAAAGGAGCACCAGTTGACTTTTACTTGTGTTTGATTGGACAGAACTGAGTCACATGGTCACCCCTAGATGTGAGGGAGTCTGAGAAGGTGAGCTTTCAGCAGTCCTGACTTTATAGTAAAAGGAGACAAGAAAGGGTTGGAATGATGTTGAGCTGGACAATTTACAGTATAAGCTTCAATAATGTTAGTTACTTTGAGGGAAGAAGGAACATGGAATAAAGACAACTCAGATTTCACATGGCAGACTATCTGGCTGGGTTTTAACACAGCATACTTAAAATACACTTATATGGTGTATTAATCTGGAATTGGTCAGTAAAACAGAGCCATTCTAGATAATTTGGGAATAAAGTGGTTTGGTATAGGAATAAGAGCTTAGGCGAATACTGATGTGAGAACAAAGCTCAGGAAAGCTGCAGCCTCCAGGAAGGAGACCTTGGAGACCTCACCCAGAAACGGCAAGTGAGTTGTTCTCAAAAGGTTTTTGGGTAGTGGATGCAATCCTCAAAGTCTCTGTCCCAGCTGTTGTGTCGAGCACAGTGGCAGGCACATACATAGTTGGGGCTCAAAAACAGCTTGTTGCTTCCTTGTTTGATATATATTGAATTCATAAGAATAGTTTGCTTGTTGAAACCCACATACCAGTGTTGAAATTCACATTTGAGTCCAGACATGTCCAGTATGTGGATGAGGGTACAGTCAGGAAAACAGAAACCACTTCAAGTATTTCAAGTAGAGGAAAATCAACACAGGGAGTTGGTTACACAGGAGGTGGAAGAGCTGAGAAGCCAAATAGGGGATTGTGAGGCAACACGAAAATTAGCAACATGAGGAAGCTGCTCTCACCCCTTGGCTGAAGGGCCGCAGGAATCAGGCGTGTTATCAGAGCACAGAAACTGAGGGCCCCTGGTAGGAGCTAGGGGATACGGGCTTTCCACTGGAGCTGGAGCCATAAAGACACAGTTGCTGCCTTGCAGCAAAGAGACAGTTAGGGAGAAGATGGCTGGCTTCTCCCTGTTTCCTACCCTCCAGTCTTCTGACTGTGCCTCCCATTGGCTGAAACAAGCCGGAAGCCAGTTGACTGCAGATATCGGCCTGCAGGGGTCAGCCTCTCTGTGATATGGAGCACAGCAGGGCAAGAACAAGATATGGATCTGAGGGTAAATAGAAAATGAAAATGACTGGCACAGTGTGTGTGTGTGTGTGTGTGTGTGCGCGTGTGCGTGTGCGTGTGCGTGTGTGTGTGTGTGTGTGCGCGTGTGGTGCTTGCAGATGGAGAAAGATCTCAAAGGGGTCTCTGTGAACTGGCGCCCTCCCTGTGCTTCAGCATCCCTTTGTATTTTGCAGACTCCTAGGCACCTAAGCTTTGACCTACCAGAGCCGTGTCCTGACAGCTCTGTGGCTCTGCTGTCCAGCCCTGCTAAGTCCATCTATTTTCATTTTGCCCTTGTGACAGCTTAACACAGTCAGGACCGGATATGATCAGTGCTTGGCAAGATTACAGTTGTGCCGAGCTCTGTGGTCCAGTTTGAGTTCCTTATAAATGAGAAGCAAAGCGGGATGATTTGTAGAGATGAGGAAGGATATTTAAGATTTAGAGGGGGTCACTATTTCAGTTTTTCTTTAAAAAAAATGCCAGTGTTGATTTAAAATTTTAATATTGGTTAGGGAACAGGTCCTTAGTTTGTTATTTATTGAAGGATTTATTATAAACTTATATAATACTGTCCTAAGTGTATGTAGGAATTTAGAGGCTAGAACGCTGTACCTGGTAAAGTTGATATCTGTGGCCAAGTAAAGAGCTTTATACTGTCTTTCATCATTTAACATCTGTAACTGACAGAGTGATTTTATTGATTGTCTTCATGCTAGATTATCTAAAGGCATCAATACCTAATTTTTCTGGTGAGAATTCTTAATGTTCAGCTTGTCTTTGGGACATGTAGGGAATGTGAAATTGGAATGCTGAGCCTTGTTGGTAAGTTAATTTCATTTACAACATGTTGCAAACCTGTACACTCAAATTTAGCTTTAAAGATGTATCTGTACATTTGAAAAACTCATAAAAATGGCCAGTAGTGCATTGTGGTGAGTGAGATAAGTCAAACAAGAAAAAGATAAATACTGTATGATCTCACTTATATGTAGAATTTAGAAAAGCCAACCTCATAAAAACAGAGAGTAGAATGCCGGTTACCAGGGGCTGAGGGGGTGGGGGAATTGGGCACATGTTGTTTAAGAGTAAAAACTTGCAACTAGTGGATAAATAAGTCCTGGAGATCTAATGCACAGCATAGTAATTATAGACAACAATACTGTATTATAAACTTCAAAGTTGCTAAGAGACTAGATCTTAATCATTCCCACCACAAAAAGAAATGCTAATTATGTGATGTGAGAGATGTATGAGCTAATGCTCTGGTGGTAATCACATTGTAATGTGTAAATGTGTCAGGTCAACACGCTGTACACCTTAAACTTACACAATGTTATATGTCAATTGTATCCAAAAAAATGGGCTTTAGTGGATAATGTCAGTGCTGTATCCAGATCCAGAGAAACCTTTTAAACGTTCAGCTACGAAAACAGCACCTGTGGCTTATTCTCTGTGGACTGCCCCCACTTTTGTCCCTCGCATGCAGAGAGGTGGAGGTGCCTGGGAGTTTATATTCCCCTGGGGTGGCTCTTACCTGATGGGCGGTAGAGTTTCAAAGCTCCAGCTCCCTTGTCTCTCTGGTCAAGGCAACTCTGAGGAAGAACTTAAACTCCAGAAGCCCCTTGAGGTACCAGAGACTACCTCCTTGCATGGCTTTGGAATTCTGATTACTGTGTGACGAATTACCACAGAACTTAGCATCTGAAAACAGCAAAAATGTTTTAACACACAGTTTCTGAGGGTCAGGGATCTGGGAGTGGCTTAGCTGGGTCGTTCTGGCTCAGGGTCTCTCATAAAGTTGGAGTTGAGAGTCATCTGAAGCTGGGGAATCTGCTTCCCAGCTCACTCATATGGCTGTTGGCTGGAGACCTCAATTTCTTGCCATGTGGACCTTTACACAGGGCTGCTTGAATGTGTTCAAGACGTGGCAGCTGCATTTTTCCAATGCTACTGAGAGAGAGACAGAGACAGAGAGAGAGCCCAAGACAAAATCAGCAGTCTTTTATAACTTAATTTTGGAAATGGCATACCATCATCTCTGTCATGTTCCATTGCAGAGGCCAGCCCTGGTACATTGTGGGAGAGGACTACACAAGGGTGTGAATACCAGGAGGTGGGAACCATTGGGGGCCATCATGACAGCTGACTTACAATTTCTCTTCCTTCCCTGTTCTCTGCTTCCTCCTCTCCTTGACTGGTTTCCCATGGCAGGACTTCCTTAATAAATTAGTTGTACACTGATTCTTCAGATCTGCTTCCGGGGAGCCTGGCCTAAATTCATGCGATTTCTTTGTCTAAAACAGGGGTCAGTCTGTGGGCCAAATCCAGCTTGTGGCTTGTTTTTGTATGGTTTGCAAGCTAAGAATGGTTTTTATATTTTTACATTATTGAAAAAATCAAAACAATAACTTTTTATAATATATGAAAAATTTCACAATGTTTGAAAATTATATGAAATTCAAAATTCAGCATCCATAAATAAGTTTTATTGGAACATGTTTTTGTGTATTGCCTATGACTGCTTTCACACTACAAAAGCAGAGTTAAATGGCTGTGACAGTTGCTGCATGGTCTGCAAGGCCTTATATATTTATTCTCTGGCCCTTTATAGAAAAAGTTTGTTGACCGGTGGTGTAAAGTGAACCAGCTTTGTGTGGTTTGGTATGTTCTGAGTATTTTCAAAGCTTTGGCACCACTGACCTACTTGACCATCAGCCTATAAGTTGTGTCCTTATATTTCACTCTTACTCTTCCCAGTGTCCTTTTATCACCCCGGGTAGGAATAAAAATGAATTATTTTGGATTTTCCAGCATTACTCTTCTGTAAGGCAAGGGAGGGGCTGTAACTCTCTGCAGTGGGGGTCTGGCAGAAGAAACAGAGCTCTTGCTTGGTGTCCCATAAGGTGTCCCAGTTGTCAAAACCCTGAACGACTATGCTTGATTCCCACAAGAGGGAATTTTTAAAATTGTGTTAAGAATTTCAAATAACTTGGAGAGCAGCCCTTCAAATACCTTTGATGCTTTAATACCCAACCATTTCATGTCCCAAAATGTACTTACAGAAACAGGTAGAATTTGATTATTGTTGATCTTGGGGGATTTTAGTGACAATAAGATGCAATTTTATAATAAAGTTTTTCTTTCCATATCAGGATTATATGAGGGGACAAATTAGTGAACTGAAAACTGCTTTATAATTTAAATAAAGTGTTCATTCTCATTCGTTCTCTTATCTTCACCCAGGCCTCTGAATCAGGCCAGGTAGATTCAACTCCTGTTTTACTGATGAGGAAATGGATACATAGTCCATTTACATAGTCGTGAAGCTAGAGCGAGAATCCAGGCCTCTTGACTCCTAATCCCCTGTTCTTTCCACTAAAGCACTTGACTGTTCACTGTGTGCTGAGCATTGTGTGAAGCACAGTGGGAACTTACAGTGAAACAGTACTTACAGTAGTACTTATATTTAATGCCACTTTAAACTCCCCCCTCCCACAAACATTGATTTTCTCCACTGAAATTAGTATATATTAGATTACTCTTGTTCATGCTGTCTTGTTTAGTAGCTGTCAAGTGAATTTCTATGCACTTAAATTTTACATTATAATCGATGTAACACAATTGGTATCTAGAGGAAAAACCTTTTATCTATTAACTCCTTTATTGGTCCGATGTTCCCTAAGAAATAGAGCTAAAGCAGGAAACCCTTTGTAATTTTAGACTTTGACTAATAACTCTATATGCAAAAGATGTTTCAGACATTTAAAAATATATTTATTTATTTATTTATTTTTGGCTGCGTTGGGTCTTCGTTGCTGTGCGAGGGCTTTTCTCTAGTTGTGGCGAGCGGGGGCTACTCTTCGTTGGCGCTGCGCGGGGCTTCTCATCGCGGTGGCTTCTCTTGTTGCGGAGCACAGGCTCTAGGCACGTGGGCTTCAGTAGTTGTGGCACGCGGGCTCAGTAGTTGTGGCTCACGGGCTCTAGAGCGCAGCCTCAGTAGTTGTGGTGCACGGGCTTAGTTGCTCTGCGGCATGTGGGATCTTCCCGGACCAAGGATCGAACCCGTGCCCCTTGCATTGGCAGGCGGATTCTTTTTTGTTTGTTTGTTTGTTTTGTGGTATGTGGGCCTCTCACTGTTGTGGCCTCTCCCGTTGCGGAGCACAGGCTGCGGATGTGCAGGCTCAGTGGCCATGGCTCACGGGCCCAGCCGCTCCGCAGCATGTGGGATCTTCCCGGACTGGGGCACGAACCCGTGTCCCCTGCATCGGCAGGCGGACTCTCAACCACTGCGCCGCCAGGGAAGCCCGGCAGGCGGATTCTTAACCGCTGCACCACCAGGTAAGCCCTGTTTTAGACACGAATAACAAACTTGAAAATATCTGCAAGGAACAGGATGATAAAAAGTGATAGAGTAGGTTCAAGAAGAACTTTTAGGGGCTTCCCACATGCCGCAGAGCGGCTGGGCCCGTGAGCCATGGCCGCTGAGCCTGCGCGTCCGGAGCCTGTGCTCCGCAGCGGGAGAGGCCACAACAGTGAGAGGCCTGCGTACCGCAAAAAAAAAAAAAAAAAAAAATGGGGAAACAACTTCTTGGTTTGACAGGTCACATGGGTTTAAAAGGAAGAGAAATAGCACTTTTAAGTGATACTGGGAAAGGGTGTTTCATGTGAGAGCCTCAGGGTAGAAGCTGGCCTAATTTACCTAACTGGCAAATAGGGAAAACAATTTAAAGAATTTCTCTCTATAATTTATCTTAACATTTTGGAAAGATGCAAAGTGTTTTCTCAGATTATAAAGTTAATATATGCTCTTTATAAAAGAATATGGAAACTGTAGCAAGTTATTAAAGGCTAATTCATGACCTACTGGAGGGTTTTTATTATAAAGTAAGATTTTCGTGTATTTCCTTCCAGGGAATTTTCGCTCTTGGGCTATACTGTACACACTTGGGTGAGTGTTTCCGGGGTTTTGGCTTAGATTCTAGCACATGGAGTCTACTTGGATACTGGGAAGAAAGGTTGTAAAGTTTTTCTGCCTTCTTGTCTAACTGGAAGTACTTCCAGTTCTTGGAATGGTTCAGTTATTGTCTAACTGGAAGTACTTCTTCACTGAAGACAGCCTCACATCGTGTGTCAGTATTTTATGCTTACAAATCATCACATTTCCTCTCATTAGGGTTATGGGTTCTCTGGGATGACTAGAGAGGTAATTTTTCCCTAGTACCACAGGAATACTTTTGACTGACAGCACTGAAAAGAGAATAAAGCCACTCTTAAATTTGCCTTTAATCCTGCTCACATATTCTTTTGATGCATTTTGAACATCTTTTATTTTCATAGCGAGTCATTTAAAAGAGAGATTAGCATTGACTTTTCCAGAGTGAATTGCAAATCCTTTCCTTTGTAGTGGCTTCCTTTTTTAACTGCTAAGTTGCTTTTATGGTCTCCTATAAATATTCAGTGTGTTGAAATTTTTGTTCTTTGAGTAGAAAATCTAAGTGAATCTTGTGGGACACACATACACATCTTCAGTATAGGCTTTGTACGGTTTGGTGGCCAAGGTCTGATGTTCTTAACTAGTAAACTCTTTGAGGGCTGTGGTTTTTAATAAGACTGTATCTCTCATTTTAGGTATGCGATTAGCAAGAGATTTTTCTCCTCTCAATCACCACCCCTTTATGAACTTTCATAGAGTAAGTCTGTGTTTCCTGTTTGCGACTATCTTTGAAGATCATTTCACCAATAGCATGGCAAGGATTCTACTGCAATGCACAAAGAATGTGGTGGCAAAGTTTGAAAAACTTGGGACAATAATTATGGATAATTACACATGAGAGAAGAACTCAAATATGTCCTTAGGCCTTTGAGGTATAGATGGAAGGTCTCCAATAGATTCTGTTATACCCCTATCAGGCTGAGTGTCAGCATGACTTCTAAGTGCCATTTTCTTTGGCTAGCATTTCCTCCTCTCTTGCTAGTGGTCCTTACTCACATAGTTTCCATCACCAGGAAAGAAATATCAAAAGACAAATGTTTGAATTCACATACTAATTTAGTGAAGCTAGATGAAGACTCAAATGAATGTTTGTTTGATGTTAGTCTTTTAGGGTTGCCAAGCCATCTGCCTCATTCAGCAATGGTCTCATTATTTTTCAAGCTTATTCTGCATTTTGTTGAAAGATCTATTTAATGGATTTTTCAGTTGCTGTTTGCCAGTCTTGCTCCTTCTTTCAAAAAGCACCCGACACAACAAGAAATGATCTACGATGGTCTTCCTGCATTCTAGTATGTCAGTAGGAGTGGGGTGGAGTCAGTTGGGAACTCGAGATACCATTTTAGATAGAGACATCTTTCAAGGAAGAGAGTTGACAGTTTGGTCTGAGAAAGAAGCTTTCCAAAGGTCATTGTGTTTAACCTGTGTGAGTTATTGTAACAGCCGATGAGTCCGATTCTATGGAGTAAGTTGCTAACATCTAAGTGATAGATTAGCTTTTTCAGCCCTGGGTTCTCTTATAGCTTAGAGGTTAATATCTTTTTTTTTTTAACATCCTTATTGGAGTATAATTGCTTTACAGTGTTGTGTTAATTTCTGCTGTATAACAAAGTAATCAGCTATATGCATACGTATATCCCCATATCTCCACCCTCCTGCATCTCCCTCCCATTCTCCTTATACCACCCCTCTAGGTGGACACAAAGCCCGGAGCTGATCTCCCTGTGCTATGCAGCTGCTTCCCACTAGCTATCTTTTACATTTGGTAGTGTATATATGGCAATGCCACTCTCTCACTTTGTCCCAGCTTACCCTTCCCCCTCCTCGTGTCCTCAAGTCCATTCTCTATGTCTGTGTCTTTTTTCCTGTCCTGCCTTTTGGTTCATCAGAACCATTTTTTTTCTCGATTCCACATATATGTGTTAGTATGTGGTGTTTGTTTTTCTTTTTCTGACTTACTTCACTCTGTATGACAGACCCTAGGTCCATCCACCTCACTACAAATAACTCAATTTCGTTTCTTTTTATGGCTGAGTAATATTCCATTGTATATATGTGCCACATCTTCTTTATCCATTCATATATTGATGGACACTTAGGTTGCTTCCATGTCCCGGTTATTATAAATAGTGCTGCAGTGAACATTGTGGTACATGAATTATGTATCTTTTTGAATTATGGTTTTCTCAGGATATATGCTCAGTAGTGGGATTGCTGGGTCATATGGTAGTTCTACTTTTAGTTTTTTAAGGAACCTCCATACTGTTCTCCATAGTGGCTGTATCAATGTACATTCCCACCAGCAGTGCAAGAGGGTTCTCTTTTCTCCACACCCTGTCCAGCATTTATAGTTTGTAGATTTTTTGATGATGGCCATTCTGACCAGTGTGAGGTGGTACCTAATTGTAGTTTTGAATTGCATTTCTCTAATTATTAGTGATGTTGAGCATCCTTTCATGTGTTTGTTGGCAATCTGTATATCTTCTTTGGAGAAATGTCTGTTTAGGTCTTCTGCCCATTTGTGGATTGGGTTGTTTGTTTGTTTTTGATAATGAGCTGCATGAGCTGCTTGTATATTTTGGAGGTTAATCCTTTGTCAGTTGCTTCATTTGCAAATATTTTCTCCCATTCTGAGGGTTGTCTTTTGGTCTTGTTTATGGTTTCCTTTGCTGTGCAAAAGCTTTTAAGTTTCATTAGGTCCCATTTGTTTATTTTTGTTTTTATTTCCATTTCTCTAGGAGGGGGGTCAAAAAGGATCTTGCTGTGATTTATATCTTGGAGTGTTCTTCCTATGTTTTCCTCTAAGAGTTTTATAGTGTCTGGCCTTAAATTTAGGTCTTTAATCCATTTTGCATTTATTTTTGTGTACAGTGTTAGGAAGTGTTCTTATTTCATTCTTTTACATGTAGCTGTCCAGTTTTCCCAGCACCACTTATTGAAGAGGCTCTCTTGTCTCCATTGTATTCTCTTGCCTCCCTTATCAAAGATAAGGTGACCATATGTGCGTGGGTTTATCTCTGGGCTTTCTATCCTGTTCCATTTATCTGTACTTCTGTTGTTGTGCCAGTACCATACTGCCTTGATTACTGTAGCTTTGGCGTATAGTCTGAAGTCTGGGAGCCTGATTCCTCCAGCTCCATTTTTCTTTCTCAATTTTGCTTTGGCTATTCAGGGTCTTTTGTGTTTCCATACAAATGGAACTGCATGCAATTTTTTGTTCTAGCTCTGTGAAAAAATGCCATTGGTAGTTTGATAGGGATTGCATTGAATCTGTAGATTGCTTTGGGTAGTAGAGTCATTTTCACAATGTTGATTCTTCCAATCCAAGAACATAGTATATCTCTCCATCTGTTTGTATCATCTTTAATTTCTTGCATGATTCTTATAGTTTTCTGCTTACACATTTTTTGTCTCCTAAGGCAGGTTTATCCCTAGGAATTTTATTCTTTTTGTTGCAGTGGTTAATGGGAGTGTTTCCATAGTTTCTCTTTCAGATTTTTCATCATTAGTGTATAGGAATGCAAGAGATTTCTGTGCATTAATTTTGTATCCTGCTGCTCTACGAAATTCATTGATTAGTTCCAGTAGTTTTCTGCTAGCATCTTTAGGACCTTTAGGATTCTCTATGTATAGTATCATCATCTGCAAACAGTGACAGTTTTACTTTTTCTTTTCCGATTTGGATTCCTTTTATTTCTTTTTCTTCTCTGTTTGCTGTGGCTAAAACTTCCAAAACTGTGTTGAATAATAGTGGTGAGAGTGGGCAACCTTGTCTTGTTCCTGATCTTTGAGGAAATAGTTTCAGTTTTTCACCATTGAGAATGATGTTGGCTGTGGGTTTGTCATATATGGCCTTTATTATGTTGAGGTAGGTTCCCTCTATGCCTACTTTCTGGAGAGTTTTTATCATAAATGGGTGTTGAATTTTGTCAACAGCTTTTTCTGCATCTATTGAAATTATCATATAGTTTTTATCCTTCAGTTTGTTAATATGGTGTATCACATTGATTTACGTATATTGAAGAATCCTTGCATTCCTGGGATAAACCCCACTGGATCATGGTGCATGATCCTTTTAATGTGCTTTCGGATTCTGTTTGCTAGTATTTTGTTGAGGATTTTTGCATCTATGTTCATCGATGATATTGGCCTGTAGTTTTCTTTTTTTGTGACATCTTTGTCTGGTTTTGGTATCAGGGTGATGGTGGCCTCCTAGAATGAGTTTGAGAGTGTTCCTCCCTCTGCTATATTTTGGAAGAGTTTGAGAAGGATAGGTGTTAGCTCTTCTCTGAATGTTTGATAGAATTTGCCTGTGAAGCCATCTGGTCCAGGACTTTTGTTTGTTGGAAGATTTCTAATCACAGTTTCAACTTCAGTGCTTGTGGTTGGTCTGTTTGTATTTTCTGTTTCTTCCTCATTCAGTCTCGGAAGGTTGTGCTTTTCTAAGGATTTGTCCATTTCTTTCAGGTTGTCCATTTTATTGACATAGAGTTGCTTGTAGTAATCTGTCATGATCCTTTGTATTTCTCCAGTGTCAGTTGTTACTTCTCTTTTTTCATTTCTAATTCTGTTGATTTGATTCTTCTTGATAAGTCTGGCTAATGGTTTATCAATTTTGTTTATCTTCTCAAAGAACCAGCTTTTAGTTTTATTGATCTTTCCTATCGTTTTCTTTGCTTCTATTTCATTTATTTCTGCTCTGATCTTTATGATTTCTTTCCTTCTGCTAACTTTGGGTTTTTTTGTTCTTCCTTCTCTAATTGCTTTAGGTGTAAGGTTAGGTTGTTTATTTGAGATTTTTCTTGTTTCCTGAGGTAGGATTGTATTGCTGTAAACTTCCCTCTTAGAACTGCTTTTCCTGCATCCCCCAGGTTTTGGGTCGTCATGTTTTCTTTGTCATTTGTTTCTAGGTATTTTTTGATTTCCTCTGATTTCTTCAGTGATCTTCTGGTTATTAAGTAGTGTATTGTTTAGCCTCCATGTGTTTGTATTTTTTACAGATTTTTTTCCTGTAATTGATACCTAGTCTCATAGCATTGTGGTCCAAAAAGATACTTGATACAATTTCAATTTTCTTAAATTTACCAAGACTTGATTTGTGACCCAAGACATGATCTATCCTGGAGAATGTTCCATGAGCACTTGAGAAGAAAGTATATTCTGTTGTTTTTGGATGGAATGTCCCATAAATATCAATTAAGTCCATCTTGTTTAATGTATCATTTAAAGCTTGTGTTTCCTTATTTATTTTCATTTTGGATGATCTTTCCATTGGTGAAAGTGAGGTGTTAAAGTCCCTTACTAACATTGTGTTACTGTCGATTTCCCCTTGTATGGCTGTTAGCATTTGCCTTATGTATTGAGGTGCTCCTCTGTTGGGTGCATAAATATTTACAATTGTTATATCTGCTTCTTGGATTGATCCCTTGATCGTTGCATAGTGTCCTCCTTTGTCTCTTGTAATAGTCTTTATTTTACAGTCTCTATTGTCTGATATGAGAATTCCTACTCCAGGTTTCTTTTGATTTCCATTTGCATGGAATATCATTTTCCATTCCCTCACTTTCAGTCTGTATATGTCCCAAGGTCTGTAGTGGGTCTCTTGTAGACAGCTTATATATGGGTCTTGTTTTTGTATCCATTCAGTGAGTCAATGTCTTCTGGTTGGAGCATTTAATCCATTCACATTTAAGGTAATTATAGATATGTATGTTCCTATTACCATTTTCTTAATTGTTTTGAGTTTGTTATTGTAGGTCTTTTATTTCTCTTGTGTTTCCTGCCTAGAGAAGTTCCTTTAGCATTTGTTGTTAAGCTGGTTTGGTGGTGCTGAATTCTCTTAACTTTTGCTTATCTGTAAAGGTTTTAATTTCTCCATTGAATCTGAATGAGGTCCTTGCTGGTTAGAGTAATCTTGGTTGTAGGTTCTTCCCTTTCATCACTTTAAACATGTCCTGCCAGTCCCTTCTGGCTTGCAGAGTTTCTGCTGAAAGATCAGCTGTTAACCTTATGGAGACTCCCTTGCATATTATTTGTTACTTTTCCCTTGCTGCTTTTAATATTTTTTCTTTGTATTTAATTTTTGACAGTTTGATTAATATGTGTCTCGGCGTGTTCCTCTTTGGGTTTATCCTGTTTGGGACTCTGGGCTTCCTGGGCTTGACTATTTCCTTTCTCATATTAGGGAAGTTTTCGACTATAATCTCTTCAGTTATTTTCTCTGGCCCTTTCTTTTTCTCTTCTTCTTCTGGGACCCCTATAATTTGAATGTTGGTGCGCTTAATGTTGTCCCAGAGGTCTCTGAGACTGTCCTCAATTCTTTTCATTCTTTTTTCTTTATTATGCTCCCATGCAGTTATTTCCACTATTTTATCTTCTAGGTCACTTATCCGTTCTTCTGCCTCAGTTATTCTGTTATTGATTCTTTCTAGGGTATTTTTAATTTCAGTAATTATGTTGTTCATCATTGTTTGTTTGCTCTTTAGTTCTTCTAGATCCTTGTTAAATGTTTCTTGTATTTTCTCCATTCTGTTTACGAGATTTTGGATCATCTTTACTATCATTACTCTGAATTCTTCTTCAGGTAAGTTGCCTCTTTTGTCTTCATTTATTTGGTCATGTAGGTTTTTACCTTGCTCCTTCGTCTGTTACGTGTTTTTGTCGTTTCATTTTTTTTTTTTTGATGGGTGGTGCTGTATTCCTATCTAACTGTTTGTTTGGCCTGAGACGTCCAGTACTGGAGTTTGCAGACAGTTGGATAGAGCTGGGTCCTGGTGCTGAGAAGAAGACTTCCGGGAGGCCTCACTCTGATTGATATTCCTTGGGGACTGAGGTTTTCTGTTAGTCCAGTGGATTGGACTCAGAGCTCCCACCACAGGAGCTCGGGCCTGACTTCTGGCCTCGGAACCAAGATCCCACAAGCTTTGTGGCGTGGTTTTAAAAAAAAAAAAAAAGGAAGAAAGAAGGAAATAAAGGAGCAGTACAATGCCAAAGAATAAAAAACAAAATAGAATTTGAAGGATAAAAATTATATTAGGAAAAATAAAACTATAATTGAAACAACTGCAACAAGATAAAATAAAAATACAACAGAAAAAAGAAAAAAAAGGGGGTGGGAACAAGCCAAAAGGAGAGAAGAATAACAAAGTATAAAGAATAAAATAAAATTAGAAAAATAAAAGATTTATTAGGAAAAATAAAAGTGTTACAAAAGACGGAGAGATATACCATGTGCTTGGATTGGAAGAATCAACATTGTGAAAATGACTCTACTACCCAAAGCAATCTACAGATTCATTGCAATCGCTATCAAACTACCAATGGCATTTTTCACAGAACTGGAACAAAAAATTTCACAATTTGTATGGAAACACAAAAGACTCTGAATAGCCAAAGCAATCTTGGGAAAGAAAAATGGAGCTGGAGGAATGAGGCTCCCTGACTTCAGACTATACTACAAAGCTACAGTGATCAAGACAGTATAGTCCTTGCACAAAAACAGAAATATAGATCATGTAACAGGATAGAAAGCCAGAGATAAACCCACGCACATATGGTCACCTTATCTTTGATAAAGGAGGCAAGAATATACAATGGAGACAAGACAGCCTCTTCAATAAGTGGTGCTGGGAAAACTGGACAGCTACATGTAAAAGAATGAAATTAGAACACTCTCTAACATCATACACAAAAATAAGCTCATAATGGATTAAAGACCTAAATGTAAGGCGAGGCACTATAAAACTCTTAGAGGAAAACATAGGCAGAACACTCTGTGAATCACAGCAAGATCCTTTTTGACCCACCTCCTAGAGAAATGGAAATAAAAAGAAGAATAAACAAATGGGACTTAATGAAACTTAAAAGCTTTTGCACAGCAAAGGAAACCATAAACAAGACGAAAAGGCAACCCTCAGAATGGGGGAAAACAGTTGCAAATGAAGCCACAGACGAAGGATTAATCTCAAAAATATACAAGCAGCTCATGCAGCTCAATATCAGAAGAACAAACAACCCAATCCACAAATGGGCAGAAGACATTTCTCCAGCGAAGATATACAGATTGCCAACAAACACATGAAACGATGCTCAACATCACTAATCATTAGAGAAATGCAAATCAAAACCACAATGACGTATCACCTCACACCAGTCAGAATGCCCATCATCAAAGAGTCTACAAACAATAAATGCTGGAGAGGGTGTGGAGAAAAGGGAACCCTCTTGCACTGCTGGTGGGAATGTACATTGATACAGCCACTATGGAGAACAGTATGGAGGTTCCTTAAAAAACTAAAAATAGAATTACCATATGACCCAGCAATCCCAGTACTGGGTATATGCCCAGGGTAAACCATAATTCAAAAAGACACATGCACCCCAATGTTCATTGCTGCGCTATTTACAATAGCCAGGTCATGGAAGCAACCTACATGCCCATCAACAGACAAATGGATAAAGAAGATGTGGTACATATATACAATGGAATATTATTCAGGAATAAAAAGGAACGAAATTGGATCATTTGTAGAGACGTGGATGGATCTATAGACTGTCATACAGAGTGAAGTAAGTCAGAAAGAGAAAAACCAATATCGTATATTAATGCATATATGTGGAACCTAGAAAAATGGTACAGATGAACCAGTTTGCAAGGCAGAAATAGAGACACAGATGTAGAGAACAAACTTATGGACACCAAGGGGGGAAAGTGGCCTGGGGTGGTGGTGATGGTGTGATGATGGGAGATTGGGGTTGACATATATACACTAATATGTATTAAATGGATAACTAATAAGAACCTGCTATAAAAAAAATAAAATAAAATTCAGAAAAAAACCAAAAAAACCCTAAAATTAGAACTACATTATGACCCAGCAATCCCACTGCTGGGCATATACCCTGAGAAAACGATGATTCAAAAAGAGTCATGTACCACAGTGTTCATTTCAGCTCTATTTACAATACCCAGGACATGGAAGCAACCTAAGTGTCCATCGACAGATGAATGGATAAAGAAGATGTGGCACATGTATACATTGGCATATTACTCGGCCATAAAAAGAAACGAAATTGAGTTATTTGTAGTGAGGTGGATGGACCTCGAGTCTGTCTTACACAGTGAAGTAAGTCAGAAAGAGAAAAACACATACTGTATGCTAACACATATATGTGGAATCTAAAAAAAAAAAATGTTTCTGAAGAACCTATGGGCAGGACAGGAATAAAGACGCAGACGTAGAGAATGGACTTGAGGTCATAGGGAGGGGGAAGTGTAAGCTGGGATGAAGTGAGAGAGTGGCATGGACATATATACACTACCAAATGTAAAATAGATAGCTAGTGGGAAGAAGCCGCATAGCATAGGGAGGTCAGCTCGGTGCTTTGTTTCCACCTAAAGCGGTGGGATACGGAGGATGGGAGGGAGGGAGATGCAAGAGGGAGGGGATATGGGGATATATGTATACATATAGCTGATTCACTTTGTTGTACAGCAGAAACTAACACACCATTGTAAAGCAACTATACTCCAATAAAAATGTTAAAAAAAGCCAGGAAAAGAATCAACAACGAGTCAACATGGTAAAACAGAGCCCCAATGTAAAAGGGGAAAGAAGAAAAAAGAAAAAAAAAAGCCTTGTCTTTGGGGGCAGAGTTTAGGCAGGGGGTGGAACTTAGGCAGGGGCGGGGTTTAGGGTGGGACAGGACTTGGGTGGGGGTTGATGTTTGAGCGTGGGGCGGGGCCTAGGCGGGGCGACGTTCAAGCGTGTGGTGGGGCGTCTGCTTAGGACCTGCACGGAAGGGGAGACGCAGCACGTTGCAAGGAGGGCCTCTGGTCTGTGGAGTTCCCGAGTTTGGAGGTAGGGCCCTGAGTGAGGGTGTGTGGGTGGGGTTTAGGCCCAGGGCGTTGGAGGGGGTCTCTGAGTGTATTGTGGGGCCTTGGGTGGGGGTGTAGGGGTGGGGCTTGGGCTCTGCGCGGCAGGAGGGAGGCTCCGAGGGCAGAGGATTAGGCCTGGCAGTCCAACAGGCTTCCCGGTGCCTAAGTCGACAGGGAAAGCACTGGCCCCGTTCTCTTCCGTTCCTTCGTGCCCCTTCTCCATCATCTCCCCAAGGGTCTCCCCCATCAGCTGCTGGACCCCTAACCGTGGGTGGGCCCCGCTGGGCCACCCCTCAGGGGTGCTGGTCCTGGAGGTCTGGCCTTTACCTTTGCTCCCCCTTCCCTCCCTCCCACTCCTTCAGAACCCGCGCGGCTGGAGGGGGCCTCCATGGGCGGAGGATCAGGCCCAGGATCTCAGCAGGTTCCTGGGGGCCCGAGTGGGCAGGGGAAACCTGGCCACACTCCCTTTTGATCCTCTGCCCTCCCGATGGTTCCCCAATTTCCCCCTTCGGGCGTGGGATCCCTTCCCCTTCCCCAGCCGGCCATCGGGGGCGACAGTCCCATCCCGCCTTCACTTCTCCTCCCCCTTCACTCTCCCCACGCCACATGTCCTACTGGGGGTTTCTCCCACCCCGTTAGGTGTCTGTGGTCCCCCTCCGGTGCCTGGTAGGTGCCCTAGTTGTGAGGAGACAGGAATTCCGGGTCCTCCTAGTAGGCCATCTTGGCTCTGTCCCCTAGAGGTTAATATCTTAACCCGACTTGAGTGTTTAACTCAGTGCTGGTTGCAAGAATCAGAACAATTATGTTTGACATCTATGAAGTTCTTTAAAATATATTTTCATTCACATTTACTTACAGTACATTTATTTCCAAGAAAGTATTAAGATAGATAACATGGGGTAAAACTGAAAGCTAGGATAATTACAAGGACAAGATAAGATCCCCAAAGTTAAAGAGCTTAATTAAAAAAGAGTAATTTCAAATTATGTAATTAGTGGCATAAATTTGGAGGTTAGGAGTCTGTGATAAACATTTCATAAACTTACTTCCAAAAAGGATATTTTAATATAAATTGTTAAAGTAGATTTAATGACCTCAATAAAACCTTGTTTGTAAGGTAGACATAGGCTATCATAAAGTGGATGATGGCTTCCAGAGGAGGAAGAGGTCTTCCTTTTTTCATTTCCTCTTCCTGGAGGGGGTCAGACAGGAAGTTACTTCTCCCTTTGCGAAAGGAAGTTTAAAATGTAGAGAGTTCCCTGCACTCTCCACTGTCTTTGCTCTGGACAGTTTAGGGAGGCAAAGTTAATTGAAAATGGAAAAGTGCATTTCATAGTTATTTTCTTTGAGTGCTATATTATTTTGATTTAAAAATTTTCACCTCAAAATTAAGGTATTTCTAGAGAATATTAAGTTTCTACATCATCCACCTCTTATGAGGTGTTAGGGAGGGAGAAATGATTTTGGATCGAGGGACTCTGGGGGAAAGCTAGCCACTGATGGGTGTCCTGCAGATTGGGGTTTTGGAGAGTCAGTCATAGATCATTATGAGGGCAAAATGGGAAGCAGAGGAAAAAGGATGGCTTTTTTGAGGACATGATGGGGATCAGAGGTAGAAGGAAAGTCGATTCAGAAAGAAAGAAGGAAAGCCTTCCAAGAAGAGTCTACTTTGCACTTTGTCTCAGGCCTTGGAGATGGGTCAGAGCTGTAGTTACTCTTGTGTGATATCGAGAATCTGCTCAGTGCAGCCCTTTGAATACTGCCAGAGGGCCCTACCTTCACACCCGAGGCAGATTAGCCAGGTGGTCAGTCAGTGTACACGGAGCAGCTCAGAAAATCAGTGTGGCTCAAACCCAGCCACTTGTCCGACTGTATTTCTTGGGAATAGATTCTGGCAGTCTTTAAGTTGGAAAAAGACCCTAAATTGGAAGAGTGTCAGCAATCCACATGCTACTTAGCCCCTTCCTTTCAATTTGGGAGCCCCAGATGACCTGCTTAATACATTGTTACACTTAAGCCTCAGTCTAACAACTCAATGCCTGATAGATGAAGAACGTTAGGGTTTTGACAGAGAAAGAATAGCCTCAGTACCACTTACATCCTCCCAAGAAGCACCCTGGACACGACTACCACTGAGAGTTCAGTGGGGGAGCTGCAGGACTTATGATCTGTTGGGTGGCAACACCAGCGCCATGCTGAATATAGTTTCTAGACTTACAAGCACAACAGAGATTACCCTGCTTAAGGCCGTGCTTAGCTTGACCCCCTTCGTAGTTCTCTTTCTCATGTTGCAGAGTTGTTTTTATTCCCATTGCAGCTGGAAACATACACAGAGATGAAAAAAGTTTGCTGAGTTTACGGGAAGAATAAACAGTGTCATTTGGGGGATTGTGAAAAAAAGATCTAAGTAAAGCAGCTGTCAGAAGTCTTAAGCAGTGGTCTAAGGACTGAAAATGGACTGTGTTCATCTTCATGTGACCCAGTTTTCCATGCAGTTTATGTTTCAGTTCTGGAACTTAATACAAATACATACATACATATATACAGACATATAGTTATGAAGTCAGGACAGAAATATCAATATGTTACATACAGAGTAAAAGATAAATTTTTTAAAATTGGAGGATTTCAGACTATTTCTGCTTCATGTCTATATTATATTCAGGTATATATTCATAATTCTATATCCTGAGATGGTAGAGTGAGGAAGGAGGCCCTAACAGAAGGCTGTACTCTTTTTTTTTTAACCTTTTTTTTTTATTTTTTTGTGGTACGCGGGCCTCTCACTGTTGTGGCCTCTCCCGTTGCGGAGCACAGGCTCCGGACGCGCAGGCTCAGTGCCATGGCTCACGGGCCCAGCCGCTCTGCGGCATGTGGGATCTTCCCGGACCGAGGCACGAACCCGTGTCCCCTGCATCGGCAGGCGGACTCTCAACCACTGCGCCACCAGGGAAGCCCTGTAGTCTTTTTTTTTTTTAGAACAGATCTCTACGATCTTTAACTCTTTAACTGAAGAAATCAGGTTTTAGTCATACGCTTATTCCTTTCAAGCATCTTGGTCAAGGTTTTGATAGGCAACTGAGAATTTTTCTAAAGAAGTTATGCTTAACTAAGGATATTGACTGTCTACTACTGGGTAAAATTCAGTTTAGCTGGATGAGAAACAGGTTTTAGCCCAATGGCTGAAGGTAATTCAATTCTTGAGGAAATAAGAATTATTCTGTGTGAAAGAGTGGTTCCTAGGGAACGTGGAGGGGGTCTTCAAAAGTTGACTGTCAGGTAGATTCATAGACTGTTTACATATCAAGGATTTTAGAATTTCATCAATCTACATGCCTTTAGTAAATAACGTGGTCCTTGTTATTCTTAGTTTGCTCTCTTTATTCCACTCTTTCTAGGGTCCATTCTTTGTCCCTGTCTGCCCTCACCTGAGTCCTAGAGGCTGACCACCATCACTTAAACTCCCTTTCCAGTTGGCCTGTTGAGTTTAGCCAATGGGAGACACCAATAGGAAATTGGGGAGGGGAGGAGAGAAATGGTGTTTCCAAGTTTTGGGATGTGATTTTCGGCTTTGGCTTATTCTTTACCTCCTTCACAGCTTCATATCTCGCTGAGTTCTCGTTACACCATCACCTCCTCCTCTTTCATCTTGAGGACTAAGGGAGGAACCAGCTTCCCATTATTGGTAATGTCTGGGTGTTTCAGCACTCTTTATTGATTCTCTTCACCCTCCCAACACTTTGGAAGTCTCTTGAGCTACCTGACTTGACTTTTTTCCTGCTGAGACTTTGACAGATATAAAAGTGAAGTAACTCTTTTAGGATCACATTGTGAATTAGTGGCAGATTTGGTAAATCTCTACCCAGGACTCCTGATTTTTTTGTCTAGTGCTCTATGTGACATCCCTGGCTGTTTGATCTCTTTCAGAAAGCTTTTGGGGCAAAGGTATTGAGACTTGAGCAGACCTGAATGCATGTTTATCTGGACTGGCCAGGCTAGTGCTACTGTCCATGGCACTAGAGTCTTGCAAGGAGGGATATACTCTGAAGAGTCCTGTCTGCTTCATCTCCAGATTGTATTTTAACTGTAGCCCAGATGTAAAAGGAGAGAATGTGGCATAAGCAAGGATGCTGAAACAGGAAAATGTATCAGGGTGGGAGACAAAGTGGTTTACCACTGTAGAGGAATTCCTTGAGTTCTTTTTTCAACCTAGATTTCATTCAATATTAAAAATTTAGGGTATGGTTTACATCCAATAAAATTCACTCTTGTTGTGTGAGTTTTGACTCTGCTCTGTGAGTTTTGACAAACACAAGCAGTCGTATAACCTCCATCACAATCAAGATACAAAACAGCTCCATCATGCCAAAGAATTCCACCCAGCTGCCCATTCGTAATGAGCCCCTCCCCACATCTGCACCCCCTGTCAGCCACGGATCTGTTTTCCATCCTTATAGTTTTACCTTAACCAGAATGTGGTTATAAGTGGGATAATACAGTATATAGCTTTTGAGTCTGGCTTCTTTCACTTAGCATAATGCTTATAAAATTCATCCATGTTTTTGCATACCTCGGTAGTTTGTTCCATTTTATTACTGACCAATATTCCATTCTATTTATGTACCACAGTGTGTTACCCATTCCACATCTCCCAGTGGAGGGAAATTTTGATTGTTTCCAGTTTTTGGATATCGTGAATCAAACGACTATAAACAGTCATGCACAGGTTTTTAATGAGAACATAAATTTTCATTTCATCTAGGAGTGAAATTGATGGGTCATATGGTAAATGTATACCTGACTTTATAGGACACTGCCAAACTCTTCTGCAAAATGTCTGTACCATTTTGCATCCCCACAGCTCTGTAACTTTTATTTACAAAGAGCAGCAGACATTAGAACCGCACAAATATTTTCTCAAAATACAGTTTAAACATAAATGGTTTGACAAAACAAGCTCTGTATTTTCTTTATTTAGTGCTTGGCAAGTACTGAAATGAATTTTCTGAACTTCTTAACCTTACTTATTAGGTTCTGTCCTTCGGAAAGACAACTCCACATACTGAAAGAGGACTTTTGGGGCCGCCAGGACGTAAGGCAAGTGGTGAGTAGGCTGAAAAACAGCTGTGGAGCCTTTGAAAATGAATACCTAGTTTCCCACTTTTAACATTTTCCTTAATCATTAGGAATACACAAAACTTTGGGTTCTCTTTCTTATTACTGTGAGAAATAGGAAAGTCACAGAGTATAGAAAATGATGATGGTAGGATGAGGAATCTTCCCCCTTGTCATTTGTCGGTGGCTGAGTTTTAGGGTGTTTCCAGGTACTTGGAATGGAGTTGGTGCCCACCCACCCTTAGTTCAGAGCAGCCTATTGGTATTGCTGTTGCTGAGCACCAAGGCCAGAGAAATGGATAATGCATGTTAACAACAAACCAGCAAGCTCCCCTGCCCGCCACCTGCTGCTGCTGCTGTGTAGGGGGCAGTTGCCTAGTAGATGTGAATAATTGAGTTTTCAGCTGGCACCCCAGCGTCAGTCATTTTCATCAGTCAGCAGGTGAGGACATTCTGCAGCTTCTGACTGTCCCTGACTCTGAGCATGTGACATCTTTGCTTAAGAAGGCCCACTATTCAGTGACTGTTAATTGCCTTGCACTTATGAAGTGAGTTTTCCTGGGCTCTTCTTATCCTGTTTCCTCAAACCTGTATGAAAGTATCTATTACTGAGTTGATTTTTTTCCCTTTATTGGATTGGCTGATAAGCTTTGGGGAGCTGTGATTTGTCATCTCTGTCATTATTTTTAGCTCTCAGATGACCAGTGATTAAAAAGCTGAACAAGGGACTTCCCTGGTGGTGCAGTGGTTAAGAATCTGCCTGCCAATGCAGGGGACATGTGTTTGAGCCCTGGTCTGGGAAGATCCCACAGGCCGCGGAGCAACTAAGCCCATGAGCCACAACTACTGAGCCTGTGCTCTAGAGCCCGCGAGCCACAACTACTGAAGCCCGTGCGCCTAGAGCCCGTGCTCCGCAACAAGAGAAGCCACCCCAATGAGAAGCCTGCACAGTGCAATGAAGAGTAGCCCCCGCTCGCCGCAACTTGAGAAAAGCCCATGTGCAGCAATGAAAACCCAAGCAGCCAAAAATAAGTCAAAGTTAAAAAAAAAAAAAAGCTGAACAAGTAGGGGAATATGGTGTTGGAGGCCATGAGGCAATGACCCTTGGGTAGTTCTGAGTATCAGATAGCCCTTATTGTGTTACAGTAACTGTTCTCCTCATGTTTCTAGCAAAATCAGTCACATAGGTGTTCTCTGAGGTGGAGAACAGAGAAGTCTTCTTGCTGGTAGGTTTTTCTGAAGGGCATCATATTAGCACCTGGGAAGAGTTTCAGTGCTCTAAATTTCTAGAAACAAGGTGATTGGCTTTTTTATGATTATAGAAGTGATACATGAAATACACGAAGAGTTATATAAAAGCTAAAGTATAACATTATAAAAATATAAAAAATAACACTCCATGACCTGGAGAGAATATATAATCTATATATGCATAGATTTTAAACAATGGGACTGTACACTTTAAACAGTTTCGTAAACCTACTCTTTTCATTAACAGTATCTCATAACCATCTTTCCACGTCAGGAAGTGGAAATACGCATCATCGTTTTTAAATCTAAATAGTATTCCATTTGTGGAAGAATCATAGCGTATTTAATCAATCTTCTGTTTTTCCCATATTTAAGTAAATATTATAAACAATACTATAATAAAGTTCCTTAACTTACGTCTTCATGTGCTTGTCTGATAATTTCTTTGCAAAAGTTACTAGGAGTAAAATTGCTGGATCAACCATTTGCTTGTTTGAATGGTTGAATGTTGTGTATGTATATATCCAAATTATCCTCCAGGAATATTTTATCACTTTACCTTCCTACCAGCAAGGAGATAATATCCATGGGTATTATCATTCTTCTTGTTTTTTCTAAACTGGCCAGGAGAGAAATGGTATCTCGTCAGAGTTCTTATGATTCCTAGTGAGGATGAACATTTTTCATATTTTATGGCCATTTACATTTCCCTTTTGTTAATTGTTTGTCCATAGCCCTTGTCCATAGAATATGGTGTATTTTTCTGTTTCTTTTTTATTTGGAAGAGTTCTTAACATATCAGTGATATTAAGCCTTTGTCATGTTTATTTTGCTCAGGTTTTCTGTAGAGCATAGTGATTTAGAATTTAAATCCTGGGCCAATACTGCTTGGTTTCAAATATTGGCTCTGCTACGTAGTACCTGACCTTGGTGTCTTGTGTAAACACTCTGTGCCTTAGTTTGCTCACCTAAAAATGGGGAAAATAATAGTATCTCCCTCACAGGGCTGTTGTAAGGATCAAATGAATTAAAATACACAGAGTACTTTGAATAGTACTTGGTTCTTATTAAACATTATTAGGTACTTGTTTTTTTAATGTGTGTGATGTCCTATGTGTACTTGTTATACAGGGGTCCTAAATTTGTATATATTCAAAGCTGTCAGTCGTTATTACATCTATGGTTTCTGCCTGTGGGTCATACTTGAAAAGATCTTTACCCAAAGATTGTTTTAAAAAGTGTCCCCCTTATTTCCTATTTGCACACATTTTAGCATTCAAATCTTAAATCTTAAATTTGACAGAAAAAAGTCCTTAGCACTCCCTTTTGTGGCATTGTATATTGGTAATGTTGATTTTATATCCATGTTGGACATGACTAACGGTGATAACTGTTCAGTATAATTCCTAGTGCAGCATCTTGTTCAGGAAGGTTATTAATGTATTTGACAATTACAATGAGGCAAATACCACAGCGTCTCTCTGTTGAAAAATTTCAGTTTGGTGCAGCTAAAATATTTAGGAATGCAGTTCGAGGGGATTTTCATTTCAGTGGTGTCATTTTTAATTAGGTGTAAATGGCAGAAAAGTAGATATCTGAGCCTGGATCAGGGTGTTTGTGGTAGGTCGAAAAGCATGGCTACAACATTTTGCAGTTCATCCCATCAGAAAGTGGAGTCTGTTGCCCTACCTCTTGAGTCTGGGTTGGCCATGTGACTTGCTTTGACTGATAGAATGTGATATGTGAGCTCCAGAGTCTTTGTCCTCTATGAGCACTGCCTGGGATCACCGTTCCATGAAGTCCTCAATGAAGGGCCACATGGAGAGAGAGGCTTAGCTCTGCCATCTGTCCCAGCTGAGCCCAACCCCTACTTGATCTGCCAGCCAAATATGGCTGTGTGAATGAGTCCAGGAGAGAGCAGAAGAACCACCTAGTTAACCTGCAGAATTGTGAGGCATAATAAATTGTTGTTTTAAGCCTCTGAGTTTCAAGGTGGTTGGTTTGCAGCGATAAACTGAGTGTGCAGTTCTAGAGGATTTTCATTTTAGCTGTGCCCGTTTGTCTTAGTTCTGACTGCTGTAACAAGAATGCCGTAGACTGGGTGGTTTAAACAACAAACATTTATTTTTCATAGTTCTGGAGGCTGGGAAGTCAAAGAGCAAGGGACCGGCAGATTCACTGTCTATTAAGAGCCCACTTCTTGGTTCATAGATGGCCATCTTCTTGCTGTGTCCTCACGTGGTGGAAGGGGCAAGGGAGCTCTATTAGGCCTCTTTTGTAAGGGCACAAATACCATTCATGAGGGCTCTGCTCTGATGACCTAATCACCTCCCAAAGGCTCCACCGTCAAATACCATCATATTGGGGGTTGAGTTTCAACGTATAAACTTTGGAGGGACACAAATATTGTGTATACCAAAGTTTTCATCAAGAGTATGTGGCAGGGGCTTCCCTGGTGGCGCAGTGGTTGAGAATCTGCCTACTAATGCAGGGGACACGGGTTCGAGCCCTGGTCTGGGAAGATCCCACATGCCGCGGAGCAACTAGGCCCATGAGCCACAACTACTGAATCTGCGCATCTGGAGCCTGTGCTCTGCAACAAGAGAGGCCGCGATAGTGAGAGGCCCGCGCACCACGATGAAGAGTGGCCCCCGCTTGCCACAACTAGAGAAAGCCCTTGCACAGAAACGAAGACCCAACACAGCCAAAAATAAATAAATAAATTAATTAATTTAGAAAAAAGAATATGTGGCAGAAAAGAAAGAAATCGAAGGCTTTAACAAAGTTCTTGTTATCTCTAATTGCCAATAAGAATATATCTATCCTCTACTTCCAAAATTTAGTCTATTCTATATATTGGGGGCCTCTATTTTGGAGGAAGAGCACAAGATTGCTGTTTTGGAATTGAGCCAATGTTTATGGAGAGCTCCTTGGACTAACTGTGACTTTGTTACATCCATAAGCTGCTTGTTGTGATTTTCATATATTGAGTTTTTAGTGTCAGGCGGTGTTCTGATTCAGAATTCCTAAGCCCATTGTCTCTAAGGTTCTGAAATTGCCCTACAATTTGAGGTTAGAATCAAGAGGCCTTCACAATGGAGTGAAGCATTTTTTTGGAGTTGGCATATGTTGTGTAAAACATAGGAAGCCAATTCACCTTGCTGAGTCTCAGTTTCCTCAACTGTTAAGTGAAGTGCATGAATCTTATGAACTGTAAATTTCTTTCCAGTTCAAAATATCAGTGATTCTGCTGCCCATTACATTTCTCCAGAGAATTTTGAGTGACAAATATTGTATAATGCTACTTGAACCTTGTAACTTTGAAAATACCATATTCATTATTGCTTCTATAAATTGCTTTTAATTTTTAATTTCCTGCTTTAGTCATTTCTTTCCTATACTTTATTTTTATTTATTTTTGAATTTTATTTATTTTTTATACAGCAGGTTCTTATTAGTTATCCATTTTATACATTTTAGTGTATAAATGTACACTAGTGTATTCATCCCACCACCACCACCACCCACTTTCCCCCTTTGGTATCCATATGTTTGTTCCCTACATCTGTGTCTCTCTTTCTGACTTGCAAACCAGTTAATCTGTACCATTTTTCTAGATTTCACATATATGAGTTAATATACGACATTTGCTTTTCTCTTTCTGACTGACTTTACTGTGTATGACAGTCTCTAGGTCCGTCTACGTCTCTACGTATGACCCAATTTCGTTCCTTTTTATGGCTGAGTAATAGTCACTTGTATATATGTATCACATCTTCTTTATCCATTCGTCTGTCAGTGGGCATTTAGGTTGCTTCCATGACCTGGCTATTGTAAATACTGCTGCAATGAACATTGAGGTGCAAGTGTCTTTTTGAATTATGGTTTTCTCTGGGTATTTGCCCAGTAGTGGGATTGCTGGATCATATGGTAATTCTATTTTCAGTTTTTTAAGGAACCTCCATACTGTTCTCCATAGTGGCTGTATCAATGTACATTCCCACCAACAGTGCAAGAGGGTTCCCTTTTCTCCACACCCTCTGCAGCATTTGTTGTTTGTAGATTTTCTGATGATGCCCATTCTAACTGGTGTGAGGTGATACCTCGTTGTAGTTTTGATTTCCATTTCTCTAATAATTAGTGATGTTGACTATCTGTATCTCCTCTCTGCGGAAACATCTATTTAGGCCTTCTGCCCATTTTTTGATTGAGTTTGTTTTGTTGATATTGAGCTGCATGAGTTATTTATATATTTTGCAGATTAATCCTTTGTCCATTGATTCATGTGCAAATATTTTCTCCCATTCTGAGGGTTGTCTTTTCGTCTTGTTTATGGTTTCCTTTGCTGTGCAAAAGCTTTGAAGTTTCATTAGGTCCCATTTGTTTATTTTTGTTTTTATTTCCATTACTCTGGGAGGTGGGTCAAAAGAGGTATTGCTGTGATTTATGTCAAAGACGGTTCTTCCTATGTTTTCCTCTAAGAGTTTTATAGTGTCTAGCCTTACATTTAGGTCTTTAATCCATTTTGAGTTTATTTTTGTGTATGGTGTTAGGGAGTGTTCTAATTTCATTCTTTTACAGGTAGCTGTCCAGTTTTCCCAGCACCACTTATTGAAGAGACTGTCTTTTCCCCATTGTATACCTTGCCTCCTTTTTCATAGATTAGTTGACCATAGATGCGTGGGTGTATCTCTGGGCTTTCTATCCTGTTCCATTGATCTATGTTTCTGTTTCTGTGCCAGTACCGTACTATCTTGGTACTGTAGCTTTGTAGTATACTCTGAAGTCAGGGAGCCTGATTCCTCCAGCTCTGTTTTTCTTTCTCAAGATTGCTTTGGCTATTCGGGGTCTTTTGTGTTTCCATACAAATTGTGAAATTTTTTGTTCCAGTTCTGTGAAAAATGCCATTCGTAGTTTGATAGGGATTGCATTGAATCTGTAGATTGCTTTGGGTAGTATAGTTATTTTCACAATATTGATTCTTCCAGTCCAAGAACGTGGTATATCTCTCCATCTGTTTGTGTCATCTTTGATTTCTTTCACCAGTGTCTTATAGTCTTTTACCTCCTTAGGTAGGTTTATTCCTAGGTATTTTATTCTTTTTGCTGCAGTGGTGAATGGGATTGTTTCCTTAATTTCTCTTTCTGATCTTTCGTTGTTAGTGTATAGGAATGCAGGAGATTTCTGTGCATTAATTTTGTATCCTGCAACTTTACCAAATTCATTGACTATCTCTCATAGTTTTCTGATGGCATCTTTAGGATTATCTATGTACAGTATCATGTCATCTGCAAACAGTGACAGTTTTACTTCTTCTTTCCCAGTTTGTATTCCTTTTATTTCTTTTTCTTCTCTGATTGCCATGGCTAGGACTTCCAAAACCATGTTGAATAATAGTGGCAAGAGTGGACATCCTTGTCTTTTCCTGATCTTAGAGGAAATGCTTTCAGTTTTCCACCCTTGAGAATGGTGTTTGCTGTGGGTTTGTCATATATGGCCTTTATTATGTTGAGGTAGGTTCCCTCATGCCCACTTTCTGGAAAGTTTTTATCATAAATGGGTGTTGAATTTTGTCAAAAGCTTTATCTGCATCTTACTGAGATGATCATATGGTTTTTATCGTTCAGCTTGTTATTATGGTGGATCACGTTGATTGATTTGCATATATTGAAGAATCCTTGCATCCCTAGGTTAAATCCCACTTGATCGTGGTGTATGATCCTTTTAATGTGTTGTAGGGTTTGGTTGCTAGTATTTTGTTGAGGATTTTTGCATCTATATTCATCAGCGATATTGGTCTGTAATTTTCTCTTTTTGTAGTATCTTTGTCTGGTTTTGGTATCAGGGTGATGGTGGCCTCATAGAATGAGTTTGAGAGTGTTCCTTCCTCTGCAATTTTTTGGGAGTCTTTGAGAAGGATAGGTGTTAGCTATTCTCTAAATATTTGATAGAATTCACCGTTGAAGCCATCTGGTCCTGGACTTTTGTTTGTTGGAAAATTTTTAATCACAGTTTCATTTTCATTACTTGTGATTGGTCTGTTCATATTTTGTATTTCTTCCTGGTTCAGTCTTGGAAGGTTATACCTCTCTAAGGATTTGTCCATTTCTTCCAGGTTGTCCATTTTATTGGCATAGAGTTGCTTGTAGTAGTCTCTTATGATGCTTTGTATTTCTGAGGTGTCCACTGTCACTTCTTTTTCATTTCTAATTTTATTGATTTGAGTCTTCTCCCTCTTTTTCTTGATGAGTCTGGCTAAAGGTTTGTCAATTTTATTTATCTTCTCAAAGAACCAGCTTTTAGTTTTATTGATCTTTGCTATTGTTTTCTTTGTTTCTATTTCATTTATTTCTGCTCTGATCTTTATGATTTCTTTCCTTCTATTAACTTTGGGTTTTGTTTGTTCTTCTTTCTCTAGTTCCTTTAGGTGTAAGGTTAGATTGTTTAGTTGAGATTTTTCTTATTTCTTGAGGTAGGATTTTATTGCTCTAAACTTCCCTCTTAGAACTGCTTTTGTTGCATCCCATACGTTTTTGATCATCATGTTTTCATTGTCATGTGTCTCTAGGTATTTTTGGATTTCCTCTTTGATTTTTTCAGTGATCTCTTGGTTATTTAGTAATGTATTGTTTAGCCTCCATGTGTTTGTGTGTTTTACATTTTTTCCCCTGTAATTGATTTCTAATCTCATAGTGTTGTGATTGGAAAAGATACTTGATATGGTTTCAGTTTTCTTAAATTTACCGAGGCTTGATTTGTGACCCAGGATGTGATCTATCCTGGAGAATGTTCTGTGTGCACTTGAGAATAAAGTGTAATCTGCTGTTTTTGGATGGAATGTCCTGTAAATATCAATTAAATCTATCTGGTCTATTGTGTCATTTTAAGCTTGTGTTTTCTTATTAATTTTCTGTCTGGATGATCTGTCCACTTACATGAATCTGTCCACTGCTGTAAGTGAGGTGTTAAAATCCCCTACTATTATCGTGTTACTGTCGATTTCCTCTTTTATAGCTGTTAGCATTTGCCTTATGTATTGAGGTGCTCCTGTGTTGGGTTCATATATATTTAAAATTGTTATATCTTCTTCTTGGGTTGATCCCTTGATCATTATGTAGTGTCCTTCCTTGTCTCTTGTAACATTATTTTAAAGTCTATTTTATGTGATATGAGTATTGCTACTCCAGCTTTCTTCTCATTTCCATTTGCATAGAATATCTTTTTCCATCCCCTCACTTTCAGCCTGTACGTGTCCCTAGGTCTGAAGTGGGTCTCTTGTAGACAGCATGTATATGGGTCTTGTTTTTGTATCCATTCAGCGAGACTGTGTCATTTGCTTGGGGCATTTAATCCATTCACATTTTAGGTAATTATCAATATGTATGTTCCTATGACCATTTTCTTAATTGTTTTGGGTTTGTTTTTGTAGGTCCTTTTCTTCTCTTGTGTTTCCCACTTAGATAAGTTCCTTTAGCATTTGTTGTAGAGCTGGTTTGGTGGTGCTGAATTCTCTTAGCTTTTGCTTGTCTGTAAAGCTTTTGATTTCTCTGTCGAAACTGAATGAGATCCTTGCCATGTAGAGTAATTTTGGTTGTAGGTTCTTTCCTTTCATCACTTTAAATGTATCATGCCACTCCCTTCTGGCTTGTAGAGTTTCTGCTGAGAAATCAGCTATTAACCTTATGGGAGTTCCCTTGTATGTTATTTTTTTTTCCCTTGTTGCTTTTAATAAGTTTTCTTTGTCTTTAATTGCTGTCAGTTTGAGTACTGTGTGTGCGGCATGTTTCTCCTGGGGTTTATCCTGCCTGGGACTCTCTGTCCTTCCTGGACTTGGGTGGCTATTTCCTTTCCCATGTTAGGGATGTTTTCGACTATAATCTCTTCACATATTTTCTCAGGTCCTTTCTCTCTCTCTTCTCCTTCTGGGACCCCTATAATGTGAATATTGGTGTGTTTAATGTTGTCGCAGAGGTCTCTTAGGCTGTCTTCATTTCTTTTCATTCTTTTTTCTTTATTCTGTTCCATGGCCGTGAATTTCACCATTCTGTTTTCCAGGTCACTTATCCGTTCCTCTGCCTCAGTTATTCTGCTGTTGATTCCTTGTAATGTATTTTTCATTTCAGTTATTGTATTGTTCATCTCTGTTTGTTTGTTCTTTAATTCTTCTAGGTGTTTGTTCTTTAATCCTTCTAGGTCTTTGTTAAACATTTCTTGCATCTTCTCGATATTTGCCTCCATTCTTTTTCCGAGATCCTGGATCATCTTCACTACCATTATTCTGAATTCTTTTTTGGAAGGTTTGCCTATCTCCACTTCATGTAGTTGTTTTTCTGGGGCTGTATCTTGTTCCTTCATCTAGTACACGGTCCTCTGCCTTTTCATCTTGTCTGTCTTTCTGTGAATGTGGTTTTCGTTCCCCAGGCTGCAGGATTGTAGTTCTTGCTTCTGCTGTCTGCCCTCTGGTGGATGAGGCTATCTAAGAGGCTTGTGCAAACTTCCTGATGGGAGGGACTGGTGGTGGGTAGGGCTGGATGTTGCTCTGCTGGGCAGAGCTCAGTAAAACTTTAATCTGCTTGTCTGCTGATGGGTGGGGCTGGGTTCCCTCCCTGTTGGTTGTTTGGCCTGAGGCGACCCAGCACCAGAGCCCACAGTCTCCTCAGTGGGGCTAATGGCGGACTCCAGTATGGCTTATGCCAAAGAGTACTTCCCAGAACTTCTGCTGCCAGTGTCCTTTTCCCTGTGGTGAGCCACAGCCGCCCCCTGACCTCTGCAGGAGACCCTCCAACACTAGCAGGTAGGTCTGGTTCAGTCTCCAATGGGGTCACTGCTCCTTCCCCCTGGGTCCTGATGTGCACACTACTTTGTGTGTGCCCTCCAAGAGTGGAGTCTCTGTTTCCCCCAGTCCTGTCGATGTCCTGTAATTAAATCCCGCTAGCCTTCAAAGTCTGATTCTCTGGAAATTCCTCCTCCCATTGCCAGACCCCCAGGTTGGGAAGTGATGTGGGGCTCAGGACCTTCACTCCAGTGGGTAGACTTTTGTGGTATAATTGTTCTCCAGTTTGTGAGTCACCCACCCAGCGATTATGGGATTTGATTTTATTGTGATTTTCTCCCTCCTACTGTCTCATTGCGACTTCTCCTTTGTCTTTGGATGTGCGGTATCTTTTTTGGTGAGTTCCAGTGTCTTCCTGTCAATGATTGTTCAGCAGTTAGTTGTGATTCTGGTGTTCTCACAAGAGGGAGTGAACGCATGTCCTTCTACTCCTCCATCTAGAACCGATCTCTTCTTTCCTATACTTTAGGACAAATCAACTCAAATAATGATATGTATTCCCTGGTAAATTTATCATTTTTACCAATAAAACGTGTACAACATGTATTTTACCCTTCAAAATGATTAAACTAGAGGGCATCCTGTATTTAACAGAGTGTGTAACCATCACCCACAAAACTTGTGACGTTAAACAAATGTGATTGTTTCTCACAGTTCTGTGAATCATCTGGGTGGCTGTTCTCGTCTGGGCCAGCATGGCCAGAGCTGTGTGGTCTCGTATGGCCTCACTGACATGTCTGGTAGTTGGCTTGATGTCATCTCGGATGACAGGGATAACTTGGGCACATGTGAGCACACTAGCCTAGGCTTGTTCACATGTGGAGGTGTCAGGGTTCCTAAGAGTAACAGGAAAGCACAGGGTCCCATGTGCAAGAATTTTTCAAGTCTAGGCTTCCGTCACATTTGTTGATGCTTCATTGACCAAAGCAAGTCACGTGACCAAGCTCAGATTTCAAAGAGTAGAAGAATAGATTCCACTTTTTGATGGAAGGAGCTGCAAAGTCACATTGCAAAGGGGCGTAGATACAGAAATGGAGACAATTTGTGGACAGTTTTGCAACCTACCTCAGTATCTGAGACTATGTATTTGTCTTTTGACCGTTGCAACATCATCTCTCACTGAGCAGTAAATGTGTATTAATTTCCTGAACAGAATTTCCTTGGAAAAGCCATTTCCTTACTTTTTATAAGGTTGGTAATAATGTCTATTTTACTTGAAACATAAGTTAATTCTAGAAAATTTATGAAATGGAGACAAGTATGAAGATGAGAGTAAAAATAATGTCTAATTCTACCAGCCAGAGATAGCTATTATTATCCTTTTACTTGTGTAAGGATCTAATGTTGCAAAGATTAAGAAATATGCTCTTATTATATATCCTATATTGGATATATAACTATATAACTATATTGTAGTTATGTAAAATGCTACATATATATAATAAAATATACTCACAAACCCCTATTTTAAAATACTTTTTGCTGTTTTTCTCTATAACTTGGCCATCATGAGTCTTTAACTATTTTAATTAGGGTACAGGTTAAACAAAAATACCCCAGAATATAGTGGCTTAATTAAGACATATAAGATAGGTGGGTAAGGTGCTTATTTTTGTCTCACGGAAAAGTTCAGAGGTTAGATGGGTAGTTTAGTTTGGGGAGACATTTCTGCTCTACTAGGTCATTCAGTGACCCAGGCTAGTGGGTCAACTTTCCCATCTTTCAATAAGTGGCTTCTAGATCTTGGCCCAAGTTGGCAGCTGTAGTTCCGGCTGTTTCTCAGAGAGCATGAAGGGAGAAAGAAGTTTCTAGAATCATCTTCATCTTTGAGATGATCTGAAATTTGTACCTGACTTTCACATCCCATCAGCCTAAATTTAGTCAAACAGCTACACCTAGCTGCAAGGGTGGTGGTGTACCAGATAAAACTGGGGACTCTATTACTGAAAGAAAGAAAGAGAAAATGATATTGGGGAACAATTAGCAATTTCTGTTATATTAACCAAATTGTACATATCTAGATTACATTTCATCCTCAAATATGTAGCACTAATGTGGTGGATGTTTTTTGCTTTGTGCTGCCCTGTGTTTGTTCTTCTCTGTTGGGGTAATAGCACTTCAGTTTTCCTTTGGAAAACTCTCAGACCATGAAGTTTGGGTTGGGCCAATATGCCCCTCCTCACTACACTTCACCTCACTACAGGGACGGATATGTGACCTTGTCCTGGTCAGTGGAACTTGAACCTGGGTGTTTTTATTGGAAACGTTGAGAAGGTGAAGCTTTCTTTTTCTTCTGCTGGTATAATTGAGCTCTTGGAATGAAAGATAGGAAAGAACTTACTTAGAAAAATAGAGAGAGATGGAATCCTGAAAACATTGTTTGAGCCTCTGGTTCAAGCCATTCCTGAACCTAGAATCTCCCTGGATTTTTAAATTATATACGTCAAAAATCCCATTTATTTTTGTCATTTTGTATTAGAGTGCTGTCGATCACAACTGAAAGATGAGTAATCCACTCACTATAATCCTTACTAAACTCCATTTCCTTTGAGTTTCATTGCTTTTCCATCTAGGAGTGTTTGAAATCAAATTCTATCATCTAAGGTTAAGACTATTCCCCATTGTAGCCTCACTGACAAATTTATTTTGAGTCTTTTCCAATCTTCATGTCTTTGGTGGAACCTGTGGGTTCTGGTATTGGGCCTTAGGGGCAAAAATTGTTACTGGATTTCTTTCCCCCCCAATTCTTCCTTTTCTATTGAACTTTTCTTCCACCTAAAACGCAAATATAGAAAGGAGGATAGGAATAAGGTTGGGGTGGGGAATCATGGTGGCAGAGGAAGAAGTACTTAAATATAAAAAACTATTTTGAGCCATTAACTTACTTTTGTTCCAACTCTTCAGTTGCAGTGGTTGGATGGTAGAATTGGTCCGAAGAGTCACGGCACATTGAAAATTGTCAGTAAAGGTGATGCTACCAGTATCGTGAGTGCCGTGAATAGGATGTTTAGAGGGAAGCCAGTGGCATCCAGCAGAGACCAAGCTATTTGAGTGTCCTTAAGTTCATTATATGCCTTTTTGTGTTGCTCTCACTTTTATTCCATCTCTTAACAATTTGGGGGTCAAGGCCAGCCATTTCCCTATGCCTAGATTTCTTTTTGTAATGTACCTACCAACACCATGGCATGCAGAAATACTGTTGATTCATTATTAAGATAGAAGAATAAATCATTGCAATATCTACTATGCCTTCCATTATGGTAACTGATTTTGAGGATCTGAAGTAAAATTAGTTATAGAAATATAGAAAATTACAACTAATTAAGAGAATCTCAGATTAAGTTATTCCCGTCCCTTTTCCTAAAGTTTGTGGAATTTAATTCCTGATAAATGCTTATGCAAAATTAATGTTCCTTGGGATGAGAAGGCCAGTTAGATACATGATATTGGTTTTAGTCTTCTGATGGGAAATCTCACAAGTTAATCAGAAATTGTTCTTTTATCATAAAAATGGCAGGCAGAGTGGTGGAGCTCACACGTTATAGAATTACTCTATTCATATTATGTGCTACATATCCATTATGAACTGTGTCAATTTCTGGCCACATGAGCTACTGTTGGCTGCCTCCAACAATACCCTTGAGTTGGGTGGTGGGTAAGAAGGGTGGGGAGAAGGGGTGGCATAGATAATCAGTATCTCCTTTAGACTGGCTGACGCCCTTGGACTCTGTTATTTGACATGCACCAGTAGAGCCCCCATGGCAATATTTTGAATAGACTTGAAACTTCAACTTCATGAATTATTTTGACCAGTGTGGGTGAATTTCAACACTATATGAGCATATTGTAGTCTTATTTTTATTTTTTTTATTTTATTTTTTATTTTTTGTAGTCTTATTTTTAAAAGGATGTTTTTCTCCATCCCCATAAGAGACCTTTTAGCTGACTTTTTGTTATTTTCTCTTGTTATTGTGTCTCAGCAGGAACCATATTGGAGAAAATCAGCAGATCAACAGAATTCTGCTGGTGTGCTGGAGCTTTTGTTTGTGCCTGTGCGCCAGTGTAAACACGGGCAGCATTTCACTCACCCCCCCAGTGCTCATTATTTGAAGCCATTTCCACAGCATGGTATCCCACAATACTAAGGACAAGTTGAGTCCACTCTTACTTGAATGAAACTGAGAATAAAAGAACCCATTCTTAGCAGAGAGAAAATTTGTCCATGCTCAAACTGAAGGAAATCACCACAAATAGGCTATGTGTGCGTGCGTGTGTGTGTGTGTGTGTGCGTGCGCGTGTGTACTATTGTTGTTAAACCCAAGCAGACCGATTCATGGACTAAAATATGTCTTTGATTTTTTTTCCTGCATTTATCTTTATTTTTTTGTGGATTTCCTTCTAATATATTTTTTATTTCTATGAGGTTTTTTTTAAAGTCAAAAAATCTCATTAGCCTTCTCCAAGCCCTTAAATGTAACATGGGGATTCCTTTTTCACTTTATTTGCAATTCTTGTTTCTAGTGACCCTAAAGAAATACAAGAGGATGAAAATGAATAATGGGATTGAAAAAAACAACTCTCTCCTCCTATTTGGAGATGATATTCTTTCTCTTAAATGCCCGTTTTTTTTTCTTGTTGTTGTTGTTGTTGTTGAAAAATGAGTTTTGTAGATCAACCCACATGTAGCTGGTTTATTGTTTTCACTCAGCCAATCAGAATCACAGCAGGTGGGAAATTCTTTGAGTTATCCAATAAAAGCCTTTAGTGTTTGATACCATTATAATCCTTTTAAAAGAGGAGACTGATGTGGATTAAATCTGCTTGTGGTTGGGTGTGAGTGCTAAGAACAAAGTGAGATCTGTGCTTGAAAGCTGTTAGCACTAAGAACAGTCCCAATAGGAGTTAACTATATCCTTTTCAGGAAAATAATAGCTATTATCTTTGCAATGATGATGTTCTCTTTTGGAGATTATGTCTGAGATTGACATTCTTAATATATATGCAGCTCAACAAATTTTTATTGTGAGTATAGTATGCTCCAGCACTGTAGTGGGCTATATAAATATTTATGAAATTTCCTATTCTCCTAATAGTCGTATATTATTGTCCCCATTTTATAGAGGAAAAAAACCCTGAGGCTTGGAGAGATTAAATAATTTAACATCATGAGGTGGTGAGAGACAAAACCAGAATTTGGACCCATATTTTACCGGATATTAAAACCCATGTTTTTTAAGCCTCAAATTGCCTCTCTAACCATACGAAATATGCATTATTTCCCCAAAGAAGCTCTTCATTTTGGCAGTGACTCAAATATTCATTTTAGTGGAAAACATTCTGTGGGAGTCAAAAGAAGGTAAGATAAACATAAACCACCCTGCCATTGGTATCCTGCAGAGTTTCTCTGTTGACTTCACTCCCATTTTAGAATATTGCATTTAATTACTTGTCAAACATATATCTTAACTTTATGGAGGCAGGAGGGTCAGCCCAATTAGTGTTGTTATTTTTCTCTTTAGTTTTCTGAATATACCTAATGCGTTTTAAATCTGTCCTCAACAATAACAGTTTCAAGTAGAGAGCTTCTTAAGAGTAAATCTTTTAACCCTGAGAATCTCGAAGTAGATTAATTTAATTTTGCAACTGAATTGGAGAGTCACTAAGAACATCCAAAGTTGGTATATTTCGATCTGATCCTCTGTATTTATCTTTCATGGTAAACATAGAATTTCTGAATCCCTTAGACCATGTTCTGTGCTTCCTTAGTAGGGTCTGTGGATATCTTTTTTTTTTCCCCTAGAAATTGAACAAGCCCAAGAGCTTTGCAGTTTTCTTTTTCAAGGTTAAAATTGTGAGTCCATAGTCTGTTTCATTCTGTGTCCTTGCATCTCTATGTCATGCTCTCAGAAAAAGAGGAACCTCTTGCTTGTATTCTGGAAGGTCATTGGTGAAGGAGGGAGACTCTCATTTTGGTTGGCTAGAACATAATGTTGATGAGGCCAAGACAATACAATTTTTTTATGAACCAGTTAAGATTTTTGGCTCAGTTAGCAGGAATTCTTTCCCAACTGGAACATTCAGACTTCTAATGAACATGACCTTTACCATGGTATCAAGATTTTACCAAGGAGAAAGAGCTCATTAGATATTAGCTGTCTGTACTAGGGACACTGTGTATTTTACAAGCTTATCTACAACTTATGTGATGACTTCATTATTTCTCACTTTTTTTAAAATGGGTTTTTTTTTAAACTTCATCTCTAGAAAATTATGTACCTCTTATCTACTGAATACGTCAAATGCTCTCTTCAAATACTTCCAAACCAAATGTTGGTTACTTCAGTGAATGTTTTGAATAAGCCTTGGGAATTGGTCCAGACACGTGGTCCCACTTGCCATCCTATTAATTATTACCCTGGAATCTAATGTATTTTCTGAAATATGAATTCAGTTTCCTAAGGATTAGACATCATGTTGGACTTTTAAATGTGAAAGTTTTGCTGACATTTCAGCTCCTTGTCTGTGGTTGGGATAAGTTCAGTTTCACTCCTGAAATTCACAATGTCAGTGTGATATCACATAATACTTTATAGGTTTCAAAGGTGTGTTCAAGGTTACTGCCTCATTTGACTCTCAAAACAACCTTGTGAGGTCTGTGGAGCAGATATTTTTATATCCTTTTTATGCACATGGAAAGTGAGAAATAAGTGGGTAGATACTTGCTTAGTGCTTAAACAAAATCATCCAGTGTTTCTCCACTTGTCAGTACAGTTTGATAAATCCTTTTATTTTTAAATAAATTTATTTATTTTTATTTTTGGCTGTGTTAGGTCTTTGTTGCTGCACGCGGGCTTTCTCTAGTGGTGAGCGGGGGCTAGTCTTCGTTGCGGTGCGCGGGCTTCTCATTGTGGTGGCTTCTCTTGTTGCAGAGCACGGCTCTAGGCATTCAGGCTTCAGTAGTTGTGGCATGCGGGCTCAGTAGTTATGGCTCGTGGGCTCTAGAGCACAGGCTCAGTAGTTGTGGTGCATAGGCTTAGTTGCTCCGCGGCATGTGAGATCTTCCTGGACCAGGGCTCGAACCTGTGTCCCCTGCATTGGCAGGCAGATTCTTAACCACTGCGCCACCAGGGAAGGCCCGATAAATCCTTCTTTTAAGTTATATTCACAGTGGTTTCATTAGGGGACACTGTTATCAGATTTAAGATGAAATATAATAAACTTATTTCATTGGTGTCTTGCCTTCATCTGGTGTCAGGTTCACAGAAGACTGAGGAATCATTACCTGAATATTTAAAAGATCAGTGTTTTCAAGGATGTAGGTATTATTTTCCAGGTTCAAAGTTCTTGTTAAGTTCTTTTGGTAGGCATCCATCTCAAGTATTTGATGTATCAATTCTTTATTGCTCTGTGAACTAACCACTGTGAGAGCAGCAAGCAGGTTAACAAGGGCTTGGGATTTTATGTATGTTATGGACTACATGAAACTAGTTTAATGTAATATCTTAAAATCTGTTCACATAGTAAAACCTGATCCAGAATAGCCACTCAGAAGACATAATGAATCATTGGTAAAAATGTTCAATATATAGAAAGCTCCTAACATAAGCTAATTTGTACTGACTGAAAAAGAAATAGATGGCCAAAGGCATTAATTATTTTAATAAATAATTTTCAACGTCTATGTATATTACACTGAAGAGGATATAAAGAAGCACGACTTTGTAACAAAAAAGGAGCTTATGATCTAGTCATATATACCTACATGCTAATCATTAAAAAAAAATTCAGTAATCCTCAGTCGATGTTTATTCCTTATTGACAAATGGCTGAATGGCTTGGAAAAATTTTTCCAGCCGGTGGCAAGGAGCCTTGGGGAATCTCTCTACATTTTGTTTAATTGTGGTAAAACATGTGTAACATAAAATTTACGAGTTTAACCATTTTAAGTTTGTAAATCTGTGGCTTTAAGTACATTTACAGTGTTGTGCAACCATCTCCACTCTCCATTTCTATAACTTTTTATCCTCTGAAACAGAAACTTTGTACCCATTAAACAACAACTTCCCATTCTCCTCTTTCTCCCGCCCCTGGTACCCTCTCCTGCTTTCTGTCTGAATTTGCCTACCGTAAGTACTTCATATAAGTGGAACCATACAGTAGTTGTCCTTTTGTGTCTGGCTCGTTTTTTATATACACACACACACACACACACACACACACACACACACACACACACACACACACACA
>NW_020838051.1:927842-933151 GCF_003676395.1 Aethalodelphis obliquidens | reverse complement strand
ACACACACACACACACACACACACACACACACACACACACACACACATATATATATTACCATTATATATGGTAATATATATATATATGGTAATATATATATATGGTAATATATATATATGGTAATATATGTATTATATGGTAATATATATATATATATACCATATATATATTACCATTACCATTTGTTTATCCATTCCTCTGTTGATGAGAAATGTACATTTTGGGACATCCCTTCTCTTCTGCCCCCCTTTCTTGATCAGCGACTGCCTGAGCCCACCCCCTCACTGTTGTTATAGGTTCAATCCTGGGCAAGAATGAAGGGGAGGGAGATTTGTCCACATTTAACAAATAAAAGCACCGGATGCTGAATTAAATTCACATTTCAGATAAACAACAAATACTTTTTTAGTATAAAAATGCTGTGTGCAGTATTTGAGACGTATTTATATTTAAACAATTTTTATCTGAAATTTAAATTTAACTGGGTGTCCTATATTTTATCTGGTAACGCTAAAAGGGAGGTCAAGTTCTTCAAACATTCCCCTCAGCTGTGGTAATTCACTGTGCCTCTAGTGGGAGGAACTGTTAAGTAACTTGGCCAAGGTGAAGGGAAGAAAGAAATTTAGGACCAATGATGCAATATGCCACATACTGCAGTGATGGGGTTTGTAGAGACTGTCTACAGGATCTTAGCTTTAAGATCACTCCAAAATAGAAGAACTGAGACCAACTATCGTACAGAAGATTTAGGCTTAATACGTCTTCGTGGTTAATGTTGTCGAAGAGTGTGGGCTCACCCATGTGACAACTATCTGGGAACTGGACCTACACTGTCCTAATACAGGCTCACCCAAGGAGATCTCTCCTAGATAATTCTTTCCCTGTCTGGACTTGGCTGTGTCTCCTCAGCAAAACTTATAGCTCTTTTTCTTTTCCACTGTTACGAGACTCTCACAGATATTTATAGCTGGCATACTGGTTGGAATGAAGGGTACATTTGGGGGGATTAGAGCTGGGTAAATGATTTGGGGTTAACTTGCAGAAAAAGCAAAAGGGCTGGGAATTTCACTTTACTAAGAGAGCCCCTGAAATACGGTTTATTATCAAATCTTAAGATATTTGGGGGAATTCAGTAAAAAAAGTATTTTGTAAGCTAATAAAGGGTGATACAGAATCAAGCCAGAGATCTTTCACAACATTAAAAATTTTAGTAAATATTGTTTATTTAATTATACACTTAAATTTCTGCATATTCCCATGGTTCAAAATTCAGAATGTAAAAAGCTGTGTTCCCACCCCTGTCCTTGTCTTCCCTGATTCCCACCCTTACACCTATGAATGATCACTTATTTTAGTTTCTTTTTAAATATTTTCTCTTTATCCTTCATGTTTTCAGTTAATGGGACTTTTTAAACCTGGGGACTCATGTCTTCAATTCTGGAATGTTCTTAAGCATTTTTGTTTTTTTTGGCCATGCGGCACAGCTTGCAGATTCTCAGTTCCCCGACCAGGGATTGAACTTGGGCCACAGCAGTGAAAACACCAAATCCTGACCACTAGGCCACCAGGGAACTCCCTTTAGTTTCTTATTTGTTCTTCTAATATTTATGCTGCTACAAATATAGTTTCTTTTCTCCTCTTTCTAACACAGAAGGCAGTGTACTATATGCACTGTTCTGCATCTTCGTTTCTTCATTAAGAGTATATTATGGGGGCTTCCCTGGTGGCGCAGTGGTTGAGAGTCCGCCTGCCGATGCAGGGGACACCGGTTCAGGCCTTGGTCCGGGAAGATCCCACATGCCGCGGAGCGGCTGGGCCCGTGAGCCATGGCCGCTGAACCTGCGCGTCCGGAGCCTGTGCTCCGCAACGGGAGAGGCCACAACAGTGAGAGGCCCATGTACGCAAAAAAAAAAAAAAAGAGTATATTATGGGATGGGCTTCCCTGGTGGCGCAGTGGTTGAGAGTCCGCCTGCCAATGCAGGGGACACGGGTTCGTGCCCCGGTCCAGGAGGATCCCACATGCCGCGGAGCGGCTAGGCCCGTGAGCCATGGCCGCTGAGCCTGCGCATCCGGAGCCTGTGCTGCGCAACGGGAGAGGCCACAACAGTGAGAGGCCTGCGTACCGCAAAAAAAAAAAAAGGAGTATATTATGGGAATCTTTCTGAATAAATACGTAGAGGTGTCCTGATTGCATATTTATTGTGTGACTGTACTATAGTTTATTTAATCATCATCCTGATTAAATGGACACTTGGATTGTTTCCAACCTTTTGGTATTATAAACAGTACTATGAGAAAATAGCTTGTACACACATTATTTCTTCTGTGTGCAGGTATGCCTATAGAATGAATTCTTGGAAGTGGGATTGCTAGGCTAGAGGGTAAATTTATTTGTAATTTTAATAGATATTGCCAAGTTGTTCTTCAGAGGAGTTTTCCCACTTTGCACTCTAACCAGTCATGTATAAGTTACCTTCACAGCCTTGCCAACAGACTATGTCTCTTCTCAAATTTTGGGATCTTATGAGTGAGATTGGGTTTATTATCACATGTTTAAGGGTCATGTGTTTTCATCTATAACTAGACCTGTCTTTTGTCTCTTTTTCTATTGGGGTATTAATCTGTTCCATCCCAATTTCTAGAAGTTTTTTTTTTTTTTAATGTAAAACGGAGATTAGCACTTAGTGGCATGTTTCAAATAAATTCCCTGATATTATTTGTCTTTTGTCTTTGTTTACATTCTTTTTTCCATGAAAAAAATTAGTTTTTATTTCATTGACTGTTTGTTTTTATTTTTGACTATGTTGGGTCTTTGTTGATGCGCATGGGCTTTCTCTAGTTGTGGCGAGCGGGGGCTACTTTTCGTTGTGGTGCGCGGGCTTCTCATTGTCGTGGCTTCTCATTGCAGAGCACGGGCTCTAGAGCACGGGCTCTAGAGCACAGGCTCTGTAGTTGTGGTGCACGGGCATAGTTGCTCCGCGGCATGTGGGATCTTCTCGGGCCAGGGATCGAACCCCTTTTCCCCTGCATTGGCAGGCGGATTCTTAACCGGTGTGCCACCAGCGAAGCCCTATTTCATTGACATTTTGTTGTAAGAGAATTTATTTTATTATTATGGTTATTTTTTAAATTAATTAATTTTTTGGCTGCGTTGGGTCTTTGTTGCTGCGCGCAGGCTTTCTGTAGTTGCGGTGAGTGGGTTTCTCATTGCAGTGGCTTCTCTTGTTGCAGAGCACAGGCTCTAGGCACACAGGCCTCAGTAGTTGTGGCACATGGGCTTCAGTAGTTGTGGCTCATGGGCTCTCAGGTGCAGGCTCAGTAGCTGTGGTGCACAGGCTTAGTTGCTCCATGGCATGTGGGATCTTCCCGGACCAGGGCTCAAACGTGTGTCCTCTGCGTTGGCAGGCGGATTCTTAACCACTGCGCCACCAGGGAAGCCCGTCATTGACTTTTATCTTTTCTTTTAGGCTTTAGAACTTTAAGTCGTAGTTAGAAAGGCCTTTATCCTGCCAAGGTTATAAAGCAATTCTCTGTCATCTTCTAGCACTTTAATGGTTTCGAAGCTTATGACTGAATATCTGATACATTTGGAGTTTATTGTGGTATGCAATGTGAAATGTAGATCCAACAGTTTTTCATAGTTCTTAAGATATCTTGTAGTGCTAGTTCCTCTTCACTCTTGTTTTTTAGAGTTCTTCTGGTTGGTCTTGTTTCATTTTTCCACATAGACATTACAATCAGCTTCTCTACCTCAAAAAATATCTCTTGTTATTTTTATGAGGGTGATATTAAATTTATGGATTAATTTAGGGTAACTGATGTATTTATAATGCTGTTTTCCTTTCCAAGAACATGGTATATCATTCCATTTTTCAAGTCTAATTTTGTTTCCTTTGTGATTATTTCACAGTCCTTCTCCATATAGGTTTTGCACATTTCTTGGTTAGTTTATTCCCAGGCATTTTATCCTCTCTGCTGCTCTTGTATACAAGGTCTTCTCTTCCATTATGTTGGCTTGTGGTTGTTGTTTATGACAGATGACCGTTGGTTTCTGGGTATTAATTTTATGTTCCACTTTAAAAGAATTTGTTTTTCAGTTGATTCTCTTAGTTTATCCAGGTATACAATCATATTGGCTGCAAATAGGGATAATTTTGCCTTTCCTTTCCAATAGTTACACCTCACATTTCTTTCTACTCTCTGTCTAATTTCGTTGTTAAAAATCTCAAGTAAAATCAATTGGATGATTTAAATCATTATAAATATGATCATTCCTAGAATTAAATTGATTTCAAAGCTACTGACTTCATATCTTTTCTTATTCATGTCATAGTGAAGTTCCAAATGACAGAAATTTTATTTTATTTTATTTATTTATATTTTACAAAAATTGTTTTATTTTGGGGAAGACAATGAAAAAAAATCATGATACTATAAAGCAAAATAAAATAATACCAAAGAAACAAAAGACATGAATACATAAGAAGAGAAACAAATTAATTAGGAAACTGCACATGGAATAGTATTGATGAATACATAAAAGAGTTGGTTCTTTTTATTTATTTTTTTGTGAGATGTGTTTTTGTTTTTTACATCTTTATTGGAGTATAATTGCTTTACAATGGTGTGTTAGTTTCTGCTTTATAACAAAGTGAATCAGTCATACATATACGTTCCCATATCTCTTCCCTCTTGCGTCTCCCTCCCTCCCACCCTCCCTATCCCACCCCTCTAGGTGGACACAAAGCACCGAGATGATCTCCCTGTGCTATGCGGCTGCTTCCCACTAGCTATCTATTTTACATTTGGTAGTGTATATATGTCCATGCCACTCTCTCACTTTGTCACAGTTTACCCTTCCCCCTCCCCATATCCTCAAGTCCATTCTCTAGTAGGTCTGTGTCTTTATTCCCATCTTACCCCTAGGTTCCTCATGACATTTTTTTCTTAAATTCCATGTATATGTGTTAGCATACGGTATTTGTCTTTCTCTTTCTGACTTGCTTCACTCTGTATGACAGACTCTAGGTCCATCCACCTCATTACAAATAGCTCAATTTCATTTCTTTTTATGGCTGAGTAATATTCCATTGTATATATGTGCCACATCTTCTTTATCCATTCATCCGAAGATGGGCAGTTAGGTTGTTTCCATCTCCGGGCTATTGTAAATAGAGCTGCAATGAACATTGTGGTACATGACTCTTTTTGAATTATGGTTTTCTCAGGGTATATGCCCAGTAGTGGGATTGCTGGGTCATAGGGTAGTTCTATTTGTAGGTTTTTTTTTTTTTTTTTTTTTTTTTTT
>NW_020838051.1:904506-927742 GCF_003676395.1 Aethalodelphis obliquidens | reverse complement strand
TTTTTTTTTTAACATCTTTATTGGGGTATAATTGCTTTACAATGGTGTGTTAGTTTCTGCTTTATAACAAAGTGAATCAGTCATACATAAACATATGTTCCCATATGTCTTCCCTGTTGCGTCTCCCTCCCTCCCACCCTCCCCATCCCACCCCTCCAGGCTGTCACAAAGCACCGAGCCAATATCCCTGTGCCATGCGGCTACTTCCCACTAGCTATCTACCTTACTGCCTTTGTTAGTGTGTATATGCCCATGACTCTCTCTCGCCCTGTCACAGCTCACCCTTCCCCCTCCCCATAACCTCAAGTCCGTTCTCTAAGAGGTCTGCGTCTTTATTCCTGCTTTACCCCTAGGTTCTTCATGACATTTTTTTCTTAAATTCCATATATATGTGTTAGCATACGGTATTTGTCTTTTTCTTTCTGACTTACTTCACTCTGTATGACAGACTCTAGGTCTATCCACCTCATTACAAATAGCTCAATTTCGTTTCTTTTTATGGCTGAGTAATATTCCATTGTATATATGTGCCACATCTTCTTTATCCATTCATCCGATGATGGGCACTTAGGTTGTTTCCATCTCCGGGCTATTGTAAATAGAGCTGCAATGAACATTTTGGTACATGACTCTTTTTGAATTTTGGTTTCCTCAGGGTATATGCCCAGTAGTGGGATTGCTGGGTCATATGGTAGTTCTATTTGTAGTTTTTTAAGGAACCTCCATACTGTTCTCCATAGTGGCTGAACCAATTCACATTCCCACCAGCAGTGCAAGAGGGTTCCCTTTTCTCCACACCCTCTCCAGCATTTATTGTTTCTAGATTTTTTGATGATGGCCATTCTGACTGGTGTGAGATGATATCTCATTGTAGTTTTGATTTGCATTTCTCTAATGATTAATGATGTTGAGCATTCTTTCATGTGTTTGTTGGCAGTCTGTATATCTTCTTTGGAGAAATGTCTATTTAGGTCTTCTGCCCATTTTTGGATTGGGTTGTTTGTTTTCTTGTTATTGAGCTGCATGAGCTGCTTGTAAATTTTGGAGATTAATCCTTTGTCGGTTGCTTCATTTGCAAATATTTTCTCCCATTCTGAGGGTTGTCTTTTGGTCTTGTTTATGGTTTCCTTTGCTGTGCAAAAGCTTTGAAGTTTCATTAGGTCCCATTTGTTTATTTTTGTTTTTATTTCCATTACTCTAGGAGGTGGGTCAGAAAGGATCTTGCTTTGATTTATGTCATAGAGTGTTCTGCCTATGTTTTCCTCTAAGAGTTTGATAGTTTCTGGCCTTACATTTAGGTCTTTAATCCATTTTGAGCTTATTTTTGTGTATGGTGTTAGGGAGTGATCTAATCTCATACTTTTACATGTACCTGTCCAGTTTTCCCAGCACCACTTATTGAAGAGGCTGTCCTTTCTCCACTGTACATTCCTGCCTCCTTTATCAAAGATACGGTGACCATATGTGTGCGGGTTTATCTCTGGGCTTTCTATCCTGTTCCATTGATCTTTCTGTTTTTGTGCCAGTACCACACTGTCTTGATTACTGTAGCTTTGTAGTATAGTCTGAAGTCAGAGAGCCTATTCCTCCAGCTCCGTTTTTCTTTCTCAAGATTGCTTTGGCTATTCGGGGTCTTTTGTGTTTCCATACAAATTGTGAAATTTTTTGTTCTAGTTCTGTGAAAAATGCCAGTGATAGTTTGATAGGGATCGTATTGAATGTGTAGATTGCTTTGGGTAGTAGAGTCATTTTCATAATGTTGATTCTTCCAGTCCAAGAACATGATATATCTCTCCATCTATTTGTATCATCTTTAATTTCTTTCATCAGTGTCTTATAATTTTCTGCATACAGGTCTTTTGTCTCCTTAGGTAGGTTTACTCCTAGACATTTTATTCTTTTTGTTGCAGTGGTAAATGGGAGTGTTTAAGGTAATTATCGATATGTATGTTCCTATTCCCATTTTCTTAATTGTTTTGGGTTTGTTATTGTAGGTCTTTTCCTTCTCTTGTGTTTCTTGCCTAGAGAAGATCCTTCAGCATTTGTTGTAAAGCTGGTTTGGTGGTGCTGAACTCTCTCAGCTTTTTCTTGTTTGTAAAGGCTTTAATGTTTCCACTGAATCTGAATGAGATCCTTGCTGGGTAGAGTTATCTTGGTTGTAGGTTTTTCTCCTTCATCCCTTTAAATATGTCCTGCCAGTCCTTTCTGGCTTGCAGAGTTTCTGCTGAAAGATCAGCTGTTAACCTTATGGAGATTCCCTTGTGTGTTATTTGTTGTTTTTCCCTTGCTGCTTTTAATATGTTTTCTTTGTATTTAATTTTTGACAGTTTGATTAATATGTGTCTTGGCGTATTTCTCCTTGAATTTATCCTGTATGGGACTCTCTGTGCTTCCTGGACTTGATTAACTTATTTCCTTTCCCATATTCGGGAAGTTTTCAACTATAATCTCTTCAAGTATTTTCTCAGTCCCCTTCTTTTTATCTTCTTCTTCTGGAACCCCTATAATTCGAATGTTGGTGTGTTTAATGTTGTCCCAGAGGTCTCTGAGACTGTCCTCAGTTCTTTTCATTCTTTTTTCTTTATTCTGCTCTGCAGTAGTTATTTCCACTATTTTATCTTCCAGGTCAGTTATCCATTCTTCTGCCTCAGTTATTCTGCTATTGATCCCATCTAGAGTGTTTTTAATTTCATTTATTGTGTTGTTCATCGTTGCTTGTTTCATCTTTAGTTCTTCCAGGTCCTTGTTAAATGTTTCTTGCATTTTCTCTATTCTATTTCCAAGATTTTGTATCATCTTTACTATCATTATTCTGATTTCTTTTTTAGGTAGACTGCCTATTTCCTCTTCACTTTTTAGGTCTGGTGCGTTTTTATCTTGCTCTTTCAACTGCTGTGTGTTTTTCTGTCTTCTCATTTTGCTTATCTTACTGTGCTTGGGGTCTCCTTTTTGCAGGCTGCAGGTTTGTAGTTCCCGTTGTTTTTGGTGTCTGTCCCCAGTGGCTAAGTTTGTTTCAGTGGGTTGTGTAGGCTTCCTGGTGGAGGGGAATAGTGCCTGTGTTCTGGTGGATGAGGCTGGATCTTGTCTTTCTGGTGGGCAAGTCCACGTGTGGTGGTGTGTTTTGGGGTGTCTGTGTACTTACTATGATTTTAGGCAGCCTCTCTGCTAATGGGTGGGGTTGTGTTCCTGTCTTACTAGTTGTTTGGCATAGGGTGTCCATCACTGTAGCTTGTTGGTTGTTGAGTGAAGCTGGGTGCTGGTGTTGAGATGGAGATCTCTGGGAGATTTTTGCCGTTTGATATTATGTGGAGCTGGGAGGTCTGTTGTGGACCAGTGTCCTGAAGTTGGCTCTCCCACCTCAGAGGCACAGCACTGACTCCTGGCTGGAGCACCAAGAGCCTTTCATCCACACGGCTCAGAATAAAAGGGAGAAAAAGTAGAAAGAAAGAATTAGTAGAAGTAAAAGGAAAGAAAGAAAGAAAGAAAGAAAGGAGGGAGGGAGGAAGGAAGGAAGGAAGGAGGGAAGGAAGGAAAAAAAGAAAGAAGATAAAGTAAAATAAAATAAAGTAAGATAAAATAAGAGTTATTAAAATAAAAAATAATTATTAAGAAAAAATCAAAAAAAACGGACAGATAGAACCCTAGGACAAATGGTGGAAGCAAAGCTATACAGACAAAATCTCACACAGAAGCATACACATACACGCTCACAAAAAGAGGAAAAGGGGAAAAAAATCATAAGACTTGCTCTCAAAGTCCATCTCCTCAATTTGGGATGATTCGTTGTCTATTCATGTATTACACAGATGCAGGGCATATCAAGTTGATTGTAGAGATTTAATCTGCTGCTCCTGAGGCTGCTGGGAGAGATTTCCCTTTCTCTTCTTTGTTCTCACAGCTCCCGGGGTTCAGCTTTGGATTTGGCCCCGCCTCTGCATGTAGGTCGCCGGAGGGTGTCTGTTCTTCGCTCATACAGGACGGGGTTAAAGGCGCAGCTGCTTCGGGGACTCTGGCTCACTCAGGCTGGGGTGGGGGGTGGGGGGTGGGTGGGAGGGGCACGGAGTGCGGGGCTGGCCTGCGGCAGCAGAGACCAGCATGACGTTGTACCAGCCTGAGGCGCGCCGTGCGTTCTCCTGGGTAAGTTGTCCCTGGATCCCGGGACCCTGGCAGTGGCGGGCTGCCCAGGCTCCCGGGAGGGGAGGTATGGAGAGGCTTCTTGGTGGCGGCAGGCTTCTTGGTGGCGGCAGCAGCAGCCTTAGCGTCTCATGCCCATCTCTGGGGTCCGCGCTGTTAGCCGCGGCTCGCACCCATTTCTGGAACTACTTTAAGCGGCGCTCTGAATCCCCTCTCCTCACGCACCAGGAAACAAAGAGGCAAGAAAAAGTCTCTTGCCTCTTCGGCAGGTCCAGACTTTTTCCCGGACTGCGTCCCGGCTACCCTTGGTGCACTAGCCCCCTTCAGGCAGTGTTTACGCCGCCAGCCCCAGTCCTCTCCCTGCGCTCCGACCGAAGCCCGAGCCTCAGCTCCCAGCCCCGCCCGCCCTGGCGGGTGAGCAGACGAGCCTCTCGGGCTGGTGAGTGCCCGTCGGCGCCGATCCTCTGCGGGAATCTCTCCGCTTTGCCCCCCGCACCTCTGTTGCTGTGCTCTCCTCCGCAGCTCCGATGCTTTCCTCCTCCGCCATCTGCAGTCTCTGCCCGCGAAGGCGCTCCTGGTGTGTGGAAACTTTCCCTCCTTCACGGCTCCCTCCCACTGGTGCAGGTCCCGTCCCTATTCTTTTGTCTGTTTATTCTTTTTTCTTTTGCCCTACCCAGGTACGTGGGGAGTTTCTTGCCTTTTGGGAGGTCTGAGGTCTTCTGCCAGTGTTCAGTAGGTGTTCTGTAGGAGTTGTTCCACGTGTAGATGTATTTCTGGTGTATCTGTGGGGAGGAAGGTGATCTCCGCGTCTTACTCTTCCGCCATCTTCCCGGAAGCCTCTCGAATGTTGCCTTTTAAAGTGTTCCTATATGGGTGTTTCAGTGCCAGGTAGGCCTTCAAAGGTGTTAGCCAGAAGGAGAAGAGGGCCTGAGAGATAGAATTGTGTGTTGTAGATAGATGTGCAATGTCTGGTTACTTAATTATTGTGATCCTGTGCTTTTTCATTTGTAAAAAAGAAATATTGATAATATCTACCTCTTAGGAATTTTATGGGAAAATAAATAAATGATGTATGTAAAGGGTTCAGCCCCCTACCTGGAGCATACTAAGTTCTCTAAAAATGGTAATTAGTATTAGTATTATTACATCTGCATTTATAATAAAAGCTTGGCCTGACCCCTTACTCAAGTTGCACTTTGTTTTTCCCAACTGTTTAAACAAAAACAGGGAGCAAAGTTAATTGCAACCATGGGTTTGTAAAATTTCTACAGGGCAACAGAGAAAATTGCAATATCAAACTTCAAACTTCTGGTATGAATTGAATAACTTCAGTTATATTGCCTCCCCTTGACCTGCTGCTCCTGTTGGAGTGTTTAACATTGCAGGACAGTCTTTCTGTCTGGGCCTAAATTGAAGGAGGGAAGAATAATGGCTTTTCTTTTTTCTTATAGCTGTGAAACCTATAGCTTATCATCCAGCCTTTGAGGAGGATTTTAGAGTATGGCAAATCTGGGAACAGAGAAGTCCGTTATGAAGCTCCCATTACAATAAAAACTAACCCATCCTCTTAAATGTGCTCTTTCTCTGTGTGTTACGTTTTGCTGACTTTATACTTTTCTCCCTTCCAGCACTATGTCGCTGATAACTCTTCACTGAACTGGTGAGGATAGTCTCTCCTTCAGAGAGCTGATAGTTGAGACTTGTAACCCTAAGGCATAGTTATCTAATCTCGAAATTATTTTTCTTCTCACTTATTTTATGTGTCTTTCTATTTTTTTGATTTTGCTCCCTGGTTCTGTTATCAGAAATCTATGGCTAGTAGTCGTCTTCTTGTCCAAGGAACATTAGAAATAAAGAACACTGTCTTGGGGTGATTAATTTAGTGGGAATTCTTCAGATTGATTTAATCAGCACCGGGCAGGAAGAAGCAAAACTTTCCTAATGTTTCTACTTGTACCACATAAATTAAATTGGAAAGGGTTAGACAACCATGTAAATGCATTCTCTTATCTTACTGGCTTTTAGCAAAATTTACAACATACAACATCTGTTCTCTTTGCCTGAGTAAATCAAATTTACCCTCTTTTATCTTCAAGTTTATCAGTAGAAGGTGGAGGAAGAGTAACAAGCAATTAAGATACTTCAAGCTCCTTGCTTCAGGGCTAATGAAACATACTCTATACTTTGGTAATAATATCTTATGATTTGGTGAATACAAAGCTTTCTTTTATATGCCTTTAGTCATTTGTAATATGACTACATTGAGTTTCATTTATCAAAAAGGTTAAAGATCTAATTTACTTTGTGTAATTTCTTAACCCAAAAAAAAAAGAACTTCCCTGTTTTTAAATGTTTTCATTAGCTGCTCACAGAATTTAGAAATGGTTTTATGATTTTTAGACCACCTGATGATAATGGAACCAACAATGATGGCAGAATCTATCTCAATATATCATGATTTTTGACGGAAGTAACACAATTAAAAAAATAACAATAGCTAATATTTTGTTTCTGCTGTGTTTCAGATGCTGTCACATGTGCTTTATATACTTTAACACTTCACTGTGTCCTCTTAACAATACATTTATGTTCCCAGTTTTTACACAAAAAGAAAGAGGCTCAGATTAAATGACTTGTCAAGGTCTCACTGGCTTTAAGTGCCTGAGCTGGGATGTGAATTCATGCTTAGCTTCCTACCCTTGCCTCCTTCAAATACCCAAATCACTCTGCAAGATATAGCAAATTACAATGATTTTGATATTGAAACAAAAATGTTGCTGTTCTTACAGGTAACTGTCTGCATGGCCTCCTCCTAAATCTAGCCTCTGAAGGCCTCTGTGAAGTTGTCATTAAACATTGTCATCTGTGGAGACTGAGGTCGAAGTGGTTTCAGGTGAGTGGATCTGAGTGCAGTAAAGACCTTCAAGACAGTGAGCAGTATGAGGGCACGGGTTGTGTTTATTTTGTTTGCTGTTCTAGTCCCAGGGCTTAATATTAGACCTGGCACATAGTAAGTGTTCATAAAAATATTCATGGAATTAAATTGAAAACCAGTTTGGTCTTTGTGTAACTTGGTCTGTATACTTATAAATATTATTTCTTTTGTTTTGGTAAAATGAATACTTCCTGATGACAAAGAATTTAAGCAGTAAAGAAAGGGAAAGAAATCACTCTAAATCCCACTACCTAATAATAATCGATATTAACATTAGTGACCGTGATTCCAAATATTCTTCTGTGTACCTGTATAGAAAGAAGGATAAGGGACTTCCTTGGTGGTCCAGTGGTTAAGACTCCATGCTTCCACTGCAGGGGGCACGGGTTCGGTCCCTGGTGGGGGACTAAGATCCCGCATGCTGCGTGGCCAAAAAAGAAAAAAGAAAAAAAGAAAGAAGGATAAGTAAATACAATACTTTAAAATAGGATTACACTACACAAGCCATTTGTTTTAAATATAATTAATTCTAATTTCACCTTAATTTAACAAAATTAAAATACAATGAAATAAACCCAAAGGAACTGTTGCTTTTGAATCAATGTTTCTTTACCACAAGAGTTATTATTTCCTAAATGATCCCATGATCCCTCTTAGGTTATGAAAAATTAAGAGATTTTTGGTGAGCGTGTGTGTATGTATACATATATATTCTTTAGTTTTATATAGTATTAATTTAAATTCCTGATATGAAGTATGAAGATATTATCATTTTTATTCTTCCACTTCCCCACCTCCTCTTTATTTTTTTAAATTTATTTAATTTATTTTATTTTTCGTTGCATCGGGTCTTCGTTGCTGCGTGCAGGCTTTTCTCTGGTTGCGGCGAGCGTGGGCTACTCTTTGTTGCGGTGCGCGGGCTTCTCATTGCAGTGGCTTCTCTTGTTGCAGAGCATGGGCTCTAGGTGCATGGGCTTCAGTAGTTGTAGCATGTGGGCTCAGTAGTTGTGGCTCGTGGGCTCTAGAGCACAGGCTCAGTAGTTGTGGTGCATGGGCTTAGTTGCTCCGCGGCATGTGGGATCTTCCCGGACCAGGGCTCGAACCCGTGTCCCCTGCATTGGCAGGCGGATTCTTAACCACTGCACCACCAGGGAAGCCCCTCCACCTCCTCTTTATCTTATTATATTATTACTTTTGAACTACTAAGGTTTATATTTGTTATATTTTCTTAATTTACAGTTATCTACAATTAATTTATATTTAAATGCGACCTTTACCATCAATTCTTTTACCATGTGTTCTTCATTCCCAAGTTCTTCATTCTGATACATCTCTTAATTGGATAGGTTGCATACTCATGCAGTCTTGTTTTCTAAGAAAGGCTTACATGTGTTTTATTTCCTGAGTTTTCCATGGTTGAAAATGTGTGCCTATTGCCTTTTTATTTGAAGATCATCATGACTGGGTATAATATTCTTGGGTATACTTTCCTTTACAATGTTGTGGACACATTTCCACTGCCCTGTCTTTGAATGTTGTTGTGAGGAGGACTGATCACCGCCTGGTTCTCCCTACTCACCCCACCATCTAATGTAGTAATTTGCTTTTTTCCCATGGAATTCCTAAAGATCTATTTCCTAATCTTTTTTTAAAAATTTATTTATTTTTGGTTGTGCTGGGTCTTAGTTGCAGCACGTGGGATCTTCATTGAGGCAGGCAGGATCTTTCGTTGCAGCGCTCAGGCTCTCTAGTTGTGGCGTGCAGTCTCCAGGGCACGTGAGCTCTGTAGTTGTGGTGTGTGGGTTCCAGAGCTCATGGGCACTGTAGTTCACGGCACACGGGCTCTCCAGTTGAGGTGTGTGAGCTCAGTAGTTGTGGTGCACGGGCTTAGTTGCCCCGCGGTATGTGGGATCTTAGTTCCCCGACCAGGGATCAAACCCGCGTCCCCTGCATTGTAAAGCAGTCTTTACCACTGGACCACCAGGGAAGTCCCTTTTTTTTTTTTTAATTTATCCTAATCTTTAAAGTTAAATAACTTAACCAGAATATGAGAAGTGCTCTCTGTCAGTTTTTCCTGGACTTGTGCGCTTTTTCATTCTGCATATTCACATCTTACCTAACTTCAGGAAAAGTTTCTTTTATTACATCTTTGGATACTTCTCTGTTATCTTTGATGAGTTCTCTGCTACAGGGGCACCTTTTATCATTGTTTTGGGTTTTTTTTTTAAACCTTTTATTATTGTTAGCTTTTCTCTGACAGCTTAACTTTTTTGTGATCATTGTGATGTCTCAGTTTTTTTTTTTTTCTTTTCCAGTTGAGTGAATCTCAGTCTTATCAATTCTGTGCCCTTTCTATCCATTTTATTTATTAGTTCTGTACTGCATGATTTTGATCCTCAATTTGTTTCTTATATCTGCAGTCTCCCTTTTCATCTCCTTTTATCATCTTGCTTTTGAGCTTCTGTTCTTTTTTGCCAACCAGAATTTATTTCTTGTTCAACCAAAAAAAATAGATAATATATTGACATAGTTCAAAAATAAAAGAAAGTCTTTATGTGAAAATACCCACTCTTATCTTCCACCCATTCAGTTAACTTCCCCCATATATAACCAGTGTTATTAGTGACTTCTGTACGCTTCTGGAGGTTATGAATGTTCAAGCAAAGATAAAAATATAGACTTTTTAAAAAACTCTTGTTGGGCTTCCCTGGTGGCGCAGTGGTTAAGAATCCGCCTGCTGATGCAGGGGACACGGGTTCGAGCCCTGGTCTGGGAAGATCCCACATGCTGCGGAGCAACTAAACCCATATGCCACAACTACTGAGCCTGTGCTCTAGAGCCCGTGAGCTACAACTACTGAGCCCACGTGCCACAACTACTGAAGCCCATGTGCCTAGAGCCTGTGCTGTGCAACAAGAAGCCACTGCAATGAGAAACCTGCACACCACAATGAAGAGTAGCCCCCACTCGCCACAGCTAGAGAAAGCCTGCGTGCAGCAATGAACACCCAACACAGCTAAAAATAAATAAAAAAAAAGAGCTCTTGTTGTGTGGAACTCATAATATGTTGTCCTATAGTTTAATTATTGGTAAAGTAATTGCTTTCTGTTCCTTGGGTAACATACTTGCTTGGACTAATTTCTTTTTCTTTTCCTTTCTTTCCTTCTCTTTGCTTTTTTGCTGTGGTGTGCTTGCATATTTACCTTGTTATTTTTATTTTTCTAATACCTTACCTGGACAGCTCTATCTATAATTTTCGATTCTTCTTATGCAGTATAGATAACTTCCTTGTATTTCCCACTTTATCTGAGGTCAATGTTATTTGTGCTGTAAGCCACAGTTGAATATTGGACATTTAGTGTCTAATCTCTTTTTATAATCTGGGGACATGGCAGAGGATGGGGGACTTAGTAAGGGAGTGTGTATTTTAGTTTATATCCTTGGGCTTTTGAAACTTTGTTAAATGCCCTGAGCCAGGTTTCTTCCACCCAGATAAGAGGTATATCTCATTCACATGGTAGAGGGACTGGATATCATAGACTTTGGATTTGTTCCCCAATTCAGCCTGCATCTCTGGAGCCCTCAGTTCATCCAAAGGTGAGCCTCTTTTTAAAAACCTTTCTTTATTTCATCTATTTCTCCAGCAGCCATTTCCATTGTGCCTCTGTTAAAAGAGGGAAAAGACAGTGGTACCAGCTTAGTTAGAGTCTCTCCAGATTTGGAGATATGAGTGAGAATGTCCATGATTTTGCTGATACACAATTTAGTGTTTGAGGGGCAGGGAAAAAATTAAGTGGAAAGCCCTCCCACAACATGTTGGTTTGGTTTGGAATTCTGTTTCCCTACTTTGCTATCAATATATGAAGTTTGTGGCATTGGAATGTAATAGTTTCTTTGGTTTAGACTCATCAATTTTTTTGCTGTTTTTCCCCTTCTTTTTGGTAAGTATTAGAGAAGCAATTTCCCAGAAATCTTTGTTTTTCAAAAAGGTATTTGGCTTGTATTTGTCCTCCTATTCCTTACCTGTAACCGAATTTCAACATTGTATGGGAAGTAATTAGAATATATGCAAACATATAATCCCTTTGTGAGACCAGAAAATATGGGGGATAAATATTACTTGGTTTAAAGTCAGTCTGCTTATTTTTATTGAATCTTAGGGTTTTGGGCAGGTTGGGATGATATTTTGAAATTTCCTTCAGTCTGTGGCTGTCCTACAACAGTGGACATCATTTTATACATCAATAGAGCTTTATTTTTCAGTGTGGTATTTGTGTACCATCACTCCAAATGACCAGAGTCTAGAAGAAACTAGAAAGTCTGTTAAAGATCTTGGTTAGAGAATTGAGGGAGGCCTTTAAAATGAGATCACACAATGTCATGTCATTTCAAAGAGCCCTGTCTGGCCTAGCTGCAGAAAGAGGACTGACTGAAGTCACAGCTGTAATCTCGCCCCGTCACAGCCACAGCTGCCTTATACGCAGCGTTTGTAAAGGGATAGGCTGCTGCTGCTGAGTTGGAGCCAAGGTGGTTGTGATAGAGGAAGGTGGTTACGAAACCAGTAGCCAGGGGAGTGAGAATTGGAAGCGTTGGAGAAAGGGAGTGGAGGAATACAGGACTGCTCCTGGAGTCCCGCCAAGCCCTCTGGCACTGCGAACCCGCTGCATACTGCTGTTCCATGCCAACTTTTACCAACTGCGAAACGTCTGTGTCATATTTTTTTCCCCAAAGGAGGATCCAAACAACAAATATGAGTTTGAAAAATTCCAAAAACAGATCCACCTAAGCTGGGAACTGAGTCCCGTGATTCAGAAACAGGTTGTAGTTTTGGGGCAGGATTGAAACCTTTTTGGTTTCTTGCTCCAGGTACACAATTTTAAAGGAGCAATAGATTGGAATTCCCTCTTCCTTTTTTCTCAGTTCTTGAATTTTGCTGGCAGAAGTTTGAAGGTTATTTTTCAGCATACGAGGCTCTTCACACCAAAACCAAATGCCCTTTCCTTGTCTGATGAATTTGAAACTGCTGCCACCTTCCTATTCACAGATAAAGTGTATGTGGGCAGACATAGGTGCTGCTCCCCTGTGACTGGGTTATCAAGGATGCCTAGCTAACAAAGTTTCTGTAGGTAGAACTTGAGGGTAACAGTATCCACTGCTGGCCACTTCCTCTTGCCTAGGAAATTAAGATGGCCTGAAGGATTAAACTGTAAAAGAAACATAATAGATCCTAGCATAGTTATGCAGAAACACCGTAAAGATATGGTCTGTTGCCTTTTCATTGAGGTGAGACGTTAGGCCAGCTAATGAATTACTGGATCACTGGATGTGGGATCAAGAGTGGAGAGGGCTATTTGGTTATACAATATACGAAACAGTGATAGAGGGAGATGATGACTCAAGCATGATCCTGAGGAGAGGATGCCCTGGCGCAGTTCCTGCCCTGAGAGGTATATGCCATGCCGTCCCATCTCATTTATCATCCAAACTGGGACATTGTAATAGAGCGAGCAAGGGAGGTGCTATTAATAATTAATTCAGGGCATTAGTGCAAATAGGAGTGTCCTGGGTAAATACTAATTTATTTCCCCTAACTCCGATGCTGTGTCTGCTAAGCAAGCTTTTGATTACAGTTGGCCTCCCTATAAAGTTTTGTGTACAGAGAGAATGTAATGACCATTCATTCATTCAACAAGTGTTTATTGAGCATGACCCTGAAGTTTTGCCTTCATGGAGCTTACAGTCTAGTAGGGAGATGGTGTGATCAGTGTTGTGCTAGGGGAAGTATGAGGTAGCATAGGTGGGTCACTACTAAGACTTTGAAAGTTTTCTTGGAGGAAATCACTAGCTTCTGAGCTGAGACCTTAAGTGTGATGAAAACTTACTGGGCAAAGGAGGTGGGGGAGAGAGTTTTTCAAACCCAGGGTCTACACAGGCCAGAGAAGCATCATTTATCCTAGGTAACAAAAGATGTGTGTTAGGCTGAAACGTAGGCTGAGTGAAGGAGAGGAACAAGGCTTGTGGAGACAGAGATGGGAGAGGACCGCCCTCAGAGAGCACAATCCACTCAGCTGACTCCAAGGCAAGGGGGATGCGTGCCCATCACCAGAGTGAACATACTCCCCACCCTTCTAAGTTTCCAAGCCAGATTCAGGCTTCAGCTGGGAGAAGGGAGAAGCTTTAAATTGAGGGGAGGAGTGGACCTTTTGATTTAAATTAGAGTGGGCTTTTAAAAATCATTTGTTTTTATGAAAATCATGTACTTAAACCTGCAATGATTTAAACAGCAGTATCACAGTTATAACCAAAACACACATCCTTAGCCCCACTCTATTTTGCCCTTTGATTTCTACTTTCTACAGGCAGTCACTTTCACCTGAATGCTTTTAGCTGCTCTTTCTAGTATTTACTTTTAAACTCCTGTTATATCCAGAGTTTTCAATTTTAAACATTCTCTATTAACTTTGTCCTATGCTAAATGAGGATTTAGCTATCTTTCATTACTACCCTTGCCTGCCCTCTTCCCCCATCGTACCCGTGTACTTATCTCCCCTCCATCTTCCCAATATAATTATATTTTGATTTACTGTTATTAAATCAACATTCCATGTTTACATCATTATGTTTAGGTAAACAGACAGATTCACAGCTGAGCAAGTTATATTCCCTTGTATTACTTCTTACTCTTCCTGGTGTTCATAATTATTTAGTTTTCTATGTACCTCTCACTATTTCTGCCCCCAATTTTTGGACGTAATGATTGGTATAGTCAGTGAGGAAATCTGTCAGTTGCCTTTTTTTTCTTGTGCGCTATTCTTTCTGAAAGCTCATCTTTCAGTTCCAGGCTGGATGGCTTGCTCTCCAGGTCCACTGCATAATCTCCGTCTTTGAACTGCCCTTTACAGACATCCTGGGAATTGCTTTTGCCTGTGTCCTGTGTTAAGATCCCTAATCCGTGCTTCTTTCCTGATTTAGACTGGCCTTTTTCTGCTTCCCCCCAAAGTTGAGATATCATCTAGGGATGGAAAGAAGAGATTAATCCAACAAAGCAGGTCTGAAAATAATTGTGGGAAAAAAAGTCACTTCCTGCTTTCACCCTACCAGGTCCAGTTTATAGCTCATTACATAAGTGAGGGAATATATAATCAGATTATGTTTTAGAAGCATTCCTTCAGCTTTCTGTGTTTATCGATATATGTTAGGTAGTGGAGACACAATGGAGACAAGACAGGCATGGAGCCTGCCCTCTTACATCTCAACTCTGTCAAAGTATACAAACAAGTGGGTGGTTAGAATACAGCATGAAAGGCAAGTACAGGGTGCTGTGGTGGTGCATGAGAGGGGTACTTAACTCTGGAGTAGGCTGAAGGGTGGACTGAAGGAGCAAACATAAAAGGGCACATTTTATGTGGTGCCGTATATGTGACCTATCCAGAACAGGCAAATCAGTCGAGACAGAAAGCAGAATTGGGAGTGACTGCTAATGGGCACAGGGTTTCCTTTTAGGGTGATGATAATGTTCTGGAACTAGATAGTTGTGATGGTTGCAGATCATTATGAAAGTACTAAGAGCCATTGAATTGTACACCTCAAAATGGTTAATTTTAGAGCTTCCCTGGTGGTGCAGTGGTTGAGAGTCCGCCTGCCGATGCAGGGGACACGGGTTCGTGCCCCGGTCTGGGAGGATCCCACATGCCGCGGAGCGGCTGGGCCCGTGAGCCATGGCCGCTGGGCCTGCGCGTCCGGAGCCTGTGCTCCGCAACGGGAGAGGCCACAACAGTGAGAGGCCCGTGTACCGCAAAAAAAAAAAAAAAAAAAGGTTAATTTTATGTTATGTAAGTTCCATCTCAACAGAAAAAAGAGAGTGGGAGAAAGAGCAGTTACGAGATGACTACAGCAATAGTCCTGATGTGAGATACATTTTAAAGTATTTTCTTTATTTTAAAAGCATTATATTTATGTAGTTTGTGAATAGGCATGCACATGGTACAAGTTTCAAAAAAGGACACAGTGTTAAAGTAAAATGTAAATCTCCTTCCTTCTCCATCTCCCAGTCACCCAGTTCCCTTCCCTCGGAGGCAAACATTGTTATCAGACTCTTAGGTATTTTGAGTCTATGCATAAGTGTATTTATGTATACAGATGGTCGCCAGCTTATGATGGTTCAACTTAACAATTTTTTCAGCTTTACGATGGTGCAAAAGTGATATGCATTCTGTAGAAATTGTACTTTGAATTTGCGGTTTTGACCTTTTCCCGGGCAGCCACAGCTCCCATTCAGCCACCTGATCATGAGGGGAAACAACCAATACGCTTACAATCATTCTGTACCCATACAGCCATTTTATTTTTCACTTTCAGTACAGTATTCAGTAAGTTACATTCACCTGAAGTGTGATATTCAACACTTTATTATAAAATAGGCGTTGTGGTCAATGATTTTGCCCCACTGTAGGCTAATGTAAGTGTCCTGAGTACATTTAAAGTAGGCTAGGCTGGGACTTCCCTGGTGGTGCAGTGGTTGGGAGTCTGCCTGCCGATGCGGGGGACGTGGGTTCGTGCCCCGGTCCGGGAGGATCCCACATGCCGTGGAGCGGCTGGGCCCTTGAGCCAGGGCCGCTGGGCCTGCGCATCTGGAGCCTGTGCTCTGCAACGGGAGAGGCGACAACAGTGAGAGGCCCGCGTACCGCAAAAAAAAAAAAAAAAAAAAAAGAATCTGCCTGCCAATGCAGGGGACGCGGGTTCGAGCCCCTGGTCCAGGAAGATCCCACATGCCGTGGAGCAACTAAGCCCATGTGACACAACTACTGAGCCTGCGCACCACAACTACTGAGCCCGCGCGCCACAACTACTAAAGTCTGCACACCCTAGAGCCCATGCTCCGCCACAAGAGAAGCCACCGCAGTGAGAAGCCCGCGCACTGCAACGAAGGGTAGCCCCCACACAGCAACGAAGACCCGACACAGCCAAAAAATAAATTAATAAATAAAATAAAGTAGGCTAGGCTAAGTTACGATGTTTGGTAGGTTAGGCGTATTCAATGCATTTTCAACTTATGATATTTTCAACTTACAGTGAGGAAGAAGATCTATGTGTGTGTGTGTGTGTGTGTGTGTGTGTGTGTGTGTGTATGTGTGTGTGTAGTGTATGTGTGTTCTATATATTATATACATTGTCAAAAAACCAGAAATAATAACAGTTAAAACTAGATCAGTAAAATAGTATTTAGTAAGAGTTGATAGTGTACAAAAGAACAGTTTGTGAACTGGGAATCTTCATATCCAATACTGAGATGAAGCTCAGAGGGATGGCATTACAGGATGGCTTATAAAGTGAAAATGATGAAGTTGTTAAACCTTTACAGTGATTGATTATTACAACGGGGCATTTCTAGATAGCAGGGCATTGGTTAAGAGTGGTTACCTTATACCATTTTAGGGAGATGACTTAAGTTTCTTTTATGATTGTCAGAGGCATTTACAAGGAATAACCTGAGTTAAGTTTTGCTTGTGTTCATGAAATAAGCTAATTTGGTTTTACTTATGTGGCTTAAATGATTTTGCCTGCTTGGGGGATTTTCAATCCTGGTCTACATTTTATTTTAACATTATCACCTTAAAATCAAATTGTAGCATACTGTAAACAAGTGTTGCATCTCGATCTCTTCATTTAATATATCTTAGAGATAATTTCATATCAGTACGTAGAATGTTGTCTTGTTCTTTTTAACAGCTTCATAGAATTTGATTATTGGACCATAATTTATCTAACCAGTTCCCTATTGATAGATATTTAGACTTTTTCAGTTTTTTGCTAATACAGTGCTATAGTGAATTATATATATATGTTTATATATGTAAATAAAAAATGTAAAAATATAAAAAATATATATTGCCCAGATGTGAGCGTGTTGTAAGGTCTTTTTTTTTTTCTTTAAATTTATTTTTGGCTGTGTTGGGTCTTCGTTGCTGCGTATGGGCTTTCTCTAGTTGTGGTGAGCTGGGGCTACTTTTTGTTGCAGTGCACGGGCTTCTCATTGCGGCGGCTTCTCTTGTTGTGGAGCACGGGCTCTAGGGCACACGGGCTCCGTAGTTGTGGTGCACGGGCTTAGTTGCTCCGTGGCATGTGGGATCTTCACGGACTAGGGCTCGAACCCGTGTCCCCTGCATTGGCAGGCGGATTCGTAACCAGTGCGCCACCAGGGAAGCCCCCGTGTCGTAAGGTCTTAAACTAAGGCGGTAGCAACCTGGAGGGAGGAGATGAGAGAATGTGAGAGAGGAAGCTTGCAAGGAGGCAGAGTTGTGAAATGTGGTGACTGATTGCATGCAATAGGTGAGGGAGGGGAAGTTAGTATTGCCATGTCCTTCCAATCCCTAGCAGATGGCAGGCGCTTAACAAATATTTTTTTAATGCAGCCACAAGAATAGCATAAAACTGTCTGGTATAAATTATGAGTTCTAGTAAACGAACCAGTCTCACAGCCACACTTGTTTTGATTTTCATGACCTCTCCCCTTCTGCTTTTCGTTTGACAGTTTACTGACAACTGGTCAATGACTTTTATTGAACAATGCATTCTGTGAATGTCAGGGGTTTTTGTATTTTGTTTTTTTAATATTGTAGATTTGGGGCAGTGCAGTGGTTAGTAAGTAATTGCAAACTTGATTGTGACGTGCCAGTGTTCTTAAGTAGAGTGAGTGTTTTATGAATCAGAACAAACATAATATTTAGGTTTCCAGTTAATATCAAGGTTAATTATATTTAACAAAGTTGAAATTTATAGTAGGTAGTGATTCTAATTAGTGTTCAGAAGTAGATTTGCTGCTTTCTCCATCTCTTCATACCAAGGAGTTCTGTATTTTGTCTCCCTTTAGAAACTTAAATTTGTTTCTTTGAATTCCCTTAAAATCTCCTTTCCTCCCTAATTAGACTATGATTTAAAGGCACAGTAAGGTTATAATTAAGCTAGTTTTGACCCTACATAATATATTCTTAATTTATGTTGTGATTTCTCAACATTAGTGATTGATATAGTCACATTGTCATAATAACTATGACATTTGTGTTTAGGAAAATTTTCAACTGTCAACTTAAAAATTGTCGAGAGCCTTATTTCATATTGGCATGTGATTCTTTACTTTCAGAAACGAGCCTGATTAGTTGTTAGTGTAAACCTCTTGCCTGTGTACACCTAAATCAATCTCTCGCTCTTTTTTCTCTCTCTTTATGTGTACACACACACAGACACACACTTATTTATTCATTCATGCTATCATCTACCTGCTTTTGGCAACAAAGTGTAGAATTTCTATTTGTGTGGTTTTTATTGACTTCACATAGGTCTTTGGGATGATTTGATTTAGACATGGTGGGCCAGATTCAATCTTACGAAAAATTGCCCTCCAGCAACCTAGGGACTCTTTGGCTGCTGTGTAAGTAGAAATATAAGAGTGAGAACTTTTATAGGCAAACTTTATGGTTAAGGACATTTATTGTTACAAGAAAACTGAGGTAAAGCTTGAAAAGAGAATGAATAAAGAAATAGGATTGTCTTGCCTCCTGCCATATTGCTTAGCAAGTTAAGCATTTGGTGTGTCCAGAAGTCTTTATTAATAGCTCAGACAGCTCCTCAGGAGGCATTACCAAAAACCCCAGTAAACTGACTTGGGCTCTTTCCCTTCTTCTTCCCTGTCTTCCTCTCCTTCCTTCTTTCCTTTAGTAGACATTGTCAAGTTTTTCTTGTGTAAGTTATACAAATTCATGGTTCTACCAGCAGTGTATGAGAAGCTGTATTTCCATAGTTCCACCAACACAGTGCACTATTTCAGTTGCTTTTTTGAACCTTCCTTAGCTTGATTATATCTTTCCTAAGGTTTGGTGACCAGATCTTCATCATTATTCTGGTCATAGACCATTTGCTGTAGAACCAGCTTTAATGAAGTTAATGAGGTTAGGGAAGGAGGATAAGAAAGTTTTTGAACGTGATATTTTATGTAATATATAAAAATATTTCAAGTGTGCAGAATGGTATAAACAATATTAGAATGAACATTCTTGTACAACACTACCTCACTGTGCCACACTTTATTCTTTTTGCAATATTTGCTTTAAATCCTTTTTCAGAAGTGAAACATTACATATAGATTTGAAGCTGCCTGTACATCCCTCCCTGATACCATTTACCTCCCTCTTTCCCCAGAAATATCATTCTCAAGTGTATTTTTACTTCTACAATAATTTTTTTGTTTTGCATGTTTCAGTGATACTGTGTGAATTCTTCTGTGACTTATTTTTTCGTCAACATCATATGTTTGAGATTTATTCATGTAGATATGTCACTTATTTAATTGCCTTATAGTTTTATCTGAATATATCATAATGCATTTATTCATTTTCCTGTGGATGGGCATTTGAGTTGTTGCCAACTTTCTACTACTACACACAATTCTGTGGTGAATGTCTCATAATAATATGTTTCAGCCTCTTTTTCAACATGGGTGAGGATGTATGTAGTTCCAAAAGCTACTACACCCATCCAGGAGGAGGGAATTGCTGCATGATAAGGAAAACAGTTCTGGGAATGTAGTGTGGTATAAGGGAACAGTTCAGTGTTTCTGAAACAAAAAGGTCCTTGGGGGCTTCCCTGGTGATGCAGTGGTTGAGAGTCCGCCTGCCGATGCAGGGGACACGGGTTCGTGCCCCAGTCCGGGAAGATCCCACATGCCGCGGAGCGGCTGGGCCCGTGAGTCATGGCCGCTGAGCCTGCGCGTCCGGAGCCTGTGCTCCGCAACCGGAGAGGCCACAACAGTGAGAGGCCCGCGTACCGCAAAAAACAAAAAACAAAAAAACAACAACAAAAAAAAAAGGTCCTTGGTATTTCTGTACGTCAATTTTGCAGATTTGAAGACCATGAAATGAGTTTGGAGAGGTAGATGGGGTAAAGGACCCAGTATGTTGGGCTAAGGCCTTAGGAAAGCTTTCAGTGTTTTCAAGTGGGGGATTATTTGATCAGGTTTTCATTTTAAAGACATTGTTCTTTTGAGTTATGTGGAGGATGAACTGGGATTGGAATGAAGAATGTTTCAATTAGTACCCTTTGCATCGTAAGTAATAGAAAGTCAAACTCAGGTTGGATTGTATAACAAGGGAATTTATTGACACACATAAATGGAATGTTTAGAGCAGCGGTCCCCAACCTTTTTGGCACCAGGGACCGGTTTCATGGAAGGCAGTTTTTCCACGGAAGGTGGGGGGATGGTTCAGGCAGTAATGCGAGCGATGGGAGCGGCAGACGAAGCTTCGCTGGCTCGCTCACCCGCCGCTCACCTCCTGCTGTACGGCCTGGTTCCTAACAGGCTGTGGACCGGTACTGGTCCATGGCCCAGGGGTTGGGGACCCCTGATCTAGAGGTAGCAAGGTAAGTTTGACTCCTCAGCTGAATTGTGTCACCAAAGATTCAGTTTTTTCCAGCTCTGCCTTCCTTGGTGTCTCTACAACTTCCTGGTTGCAAGATGGCTGCCAACAGCTCCTGGGACTATATATATGTTCAAAGTGAGAAAATAGAGACATACAGAGCATCTCTTACTCAATCAAACCAAAATTCTGGCCAAGGGGTATAGAAGTACTCTGATTGACTAATTCCACCTAGGACCCTCCCCTGAGGCTAGGTGATGGTATCACTCCTACCTGGATAGCAAGGCTACTACATCACTGGGGAGAGGTGATTCCTCAGAAGACAACCTCCGTGGAAGACAGCCTCCCCAGAGACTGTTAGGATGGTGGAATGGAGAGATGTAGGGTTGTGAGAAACCCAAAAGGTATCCTCTACAGCAGAGAAGTGAGCAAGCCTGGAGTGAGAGACATGTGTAAAGAGGTGGTGGAACAATGAAGAGATAAGGGGCTTTGGTCATAGAAGTAAGGAGAGCTAGGAGGAAGTGGACTTGAGAAATATGTAGGAAGCCGGACTTGGTGATTTATGATTATGGGCAGATAAGAGTAGTGTATTAGTTAGGCTAGGCTAAACTACCGTAACAAAGAAACCCCAAGATGCAATAGCTCGAACAGTCAAAATTTATTTCTTTTTCAGGTTTAGAGTGTGTTCTAGGTTGCTGATGTTGGTGATAGATGGATCTGATTCATCTCTGAGGGATCCTAATTCATCACACCTGGACCGTCTTCAGTATCTATCTTCCAAGATTGCTTTGATTATTGCTGTTTTAATCCTTAGGAAGGGGGAAAGTGCATGAAGGTGTAAACACAGGAGTATTATGGGCCAGACCCAAAAGTGGCCTCCATCACCTTTGTTCTCATTTCATAGGAGAGAAACTTGTCATAAGACCACTTGTAAAGTGCAAGGGGTACGTGGTGCAGGAGAACATAGATTTTGGTGGCCAGTAGACTATCTCTGCTACAGGTAGAATATGGTGACTTCTGTGTTTCTGGCTTGAGCAATTGATGATTGATGGTATTAGCAAATGTGTAGGAGACTACAGGAGGAGGATTTGAAGTGGGGAAGAATGGGAGATGAAGAGTTCACATTGAGATATCTTGAGTTTGATGTGCTTGTGGGACATACAGGTGGGAATATATAATTGGCAGATGGCTATACAGGCCTGGTTTTCATGAAGGGAAGTCAGGATTAGAGATGTAGATTGGAAAGTCATCCATTATTAAGTGGCTGATTCTTGGGGTAATTTTTGCTTAAAAGCATTACTTGCAACTCACCTTGAAGCCCATCTGTCTCTTTTCTGCTGCCCACTCCTTCAATCATGTGACATTTTAAGGCAGTTTATCCCTAACCAGTTTGACAACTTAGTACTTGAAGAAGCTAAATTTATTCTTTGAATCTGGAGAAGTCTCCCTCTAACAGATTGTTTATAAAAATGTCAAAATAATATCAGTGCTAGCGTGATGGCTAGGGGATCCCATTGTTAGCATGACTCCAACTGGATGAGTGCTTTATAATCACTGCCTTTGATTGCCTGTCTTTAATTCAGCTCTCTGCTTGACAGAACAATTAAGATTTTAAGCAAATTATCTATGGGTTGCCCCTTATTCAAATGCTTATTTATGTAGTTGTGTATGATTTTTCCTTAGAGAAACTATGTTCTCATTCTTCCAATAAGTCGTGAGTGATAGTAATTCCCATGTTCCTAGATTTGTAATTGAGTTGAAGTATTTTACATGTTGGGGTAGGGACTCACAGTCATCAAGGTTATCTCTACTGCACCCCTTATGGAAGGGATTGTGTCACTAGAAAACTTCAGAAAAAAGAAAGATTGTTGCAGTTTCTTGTTTTGGCTTTGGCAAATATTTGTTTTGGAATTAAAGAACTGTGGTGTGTTTTCCAGATATTTTCACACCTATTCTGTTGCATGGATTTTCAGTGTTAAAAGGGGTCTTAGAGATTATGCCCCTGGTCATTGTGGTGACCCCCTCCTATAACCATTCAAATAATCCTGAAGGTTCTACTTGGATACTTTTAGTATCAGGCAGCTCAGTACTTTTCTAAGAAGATCCTTTCCTTGATGGAACAAGCTTAAGGTTTTTTTTTTTTGGTTGAGATTGAGTCTGCCTGCTTGTTTCTAATTCTTCTCATTAGCTCTAGATGTCAACTCTTTTGTATTATGGTATTTGAGCCTTAGGGAAGTTACTGACTGACTTATGAGAGACTTAATGAGGCGTGGGAACATAGATAATATAGATAACTGGATATACATATAATTACACTTATGGGCCATTTAAGAAAACACTGAAATGTAAATGAGGGAGAGTATCTTGATAATATTGACCTCTTTCTAGTTTATATGAAAATAAATCATTTGCAAAATCCACACTTTAACTGTTACAAATAACAGATCATTTGCCGCCCATCTCCAGGGTAAAACACTAGAGTCCATCAAATATTTGAAGACAGCTCTAATATCCATCCTTAGTCTTCTTGCTGTGGACCATCCATGCCCTTTTATCCCATCCGTTTCTTCTTCTTTTTTTTTTTTTTTGCGGTACGCGGGCCTCTCACTGTTGTGGCCTCTCCGGTTGCGGAGCACAGGCTCTGGACGCGCAGGCTCAGCGGCCATGGCTCACGGGCCCAGCCGCTCTGCGGCATGTGGGATCTTCCCAGACCGGGGCACGAACCTGCGTCCCCTACATCGGCAGACGGACTCTCAAC